>NC_058130.1:399001754-399021754 GCF_016433145.1 Gracilinanus agilis
GAAGGAAGGAAGGAAGGAAGGAAGGAAGGAAGGAAGGAAGGAAGGAAGGAAAAGGAAAAAGAAAAAAAGAAAGAAAAAAGAAAGAAAAAGAAAGAGGGAGATGGAGGAAAGAAGGGAGGGAGGGAGAAAGAGGAAACACCTCTGTAGAGAAACAGTATATCCACTGCTCCTGAAGACCCAGGAAGGAAAATTCTGGCCTCCAAAGTCCTTTGCTATATCAGATAGTTCAATAACAGAGATTGGTATTGGGTTATCAATGGAAATGACACTGAAAGTCAAATTACTATCTGCTTTGCTGCTTTATCCTAATGATCACAGAACTATTTAATCTGAATCTCAATGTAAATTTTCCAAATGTGTTGTCTAGAATTGGAGTTCCCTGAGATCAAGGGCTGTCTTCTATTTATAACCCCAGTGCTTAGCCTGCTTTACACATATGCTTATTCTTTCAATCCATTCATTCATTATCACTGTAATTATGATTTTGGTCCAGGATGTCTGCTCTCCCTTTACTCACAAAAAATTATCCCTATCTTAGACATTAGGCAACTGGGATCCTAGGTGGTAAGAAAACTTAGCCAAAGTCACATAGCTAGAAAAGACAGTTCCAGATAATCACCTCAGTTTTTTTAAGGAATCTAAAATGCATTACCCTACTGTGACTGAACTAAAATAGAAAAGAAAATGTCAGGGTATAGTTCATATTTCTCTTTTTTTTCAGAATTGTCTTTAACAATCTCATGAAAGGACTCTATGATGAAAAATACTATGCACCTTCAGAAAGAGAACTGATGAACTCCGAGTGCAGATTGTTTTTTACTTTTTTTTTTTTGCAACAAGGCTAATATGGAAGTATGTTTTCATGGCTTCATATGTATAATGGGTATTACATTGGTTGACTTTTCAAAGGGTAGCAAAGGGGCAAAATATACATGTTAAAAATTAGAAAATTAATTAATTTTTAAAAATAAACAATCCCTGGGCTAGTTACTTTTCTGAGTATAAATGTCTTTATTTACAGATGAAAATATGAAGACTGAAGGTACTTTATCAACTTGCCCACCCATGAGGCTACCCAGACAGCTAGTCCCAAAGAAGGAACTGAATTCCAGAGTTCCTGACCCCCTGGACAATCCTTCCCATTTGAGGACCATATGGAATTCTTAAGATGACATGCAGGTAGAAACATTGCTGCCAACTGGGGATAAAAGCCAACAACAGATGAGAGAGAAGAGTCCTGTGCTCCCCATTCTGAAGATCATAGCAACATGAGAAAACCAAACATAGCAGATCAAAGAGCCACAGACCATATGTCTTGCCTACACTTTGAACTTTACACAGTCCAATTTTTAAGAAGTACAGAAAAGAAACGATGCCACCAACCTTCTGTGGAAATCTGTGCAGTGAGCCTGACTGAGACAGGAGACGCCAACGGGCATTCTTTGAGGGCTTACCTAGTCTGCAATTAAAAGACATTTTCAACTAGGCATAGACAGAAGAGACTACACAGATAAGGGGAAGATTTAGTTCAACCTTCAATACCTGCTGAGCTCTGACTGAGCAAATCAGTTAACTACACTGAATTCAGTTCCTTCCTTTGTCTGTAGAATGGAGATAATACTTTTTTTTAAATCCTCACCTTCTAGCTTAGTATCAATTCAGTTAAGGTGGTTTGCCCAGAGTCACAAAGCTAAGAAGTTTCTGAGGCCAGATTTGAACTCAGGCCTTCCTGACTCTGGGAGTAGTACTAATCCACTGTACCACCTAACTTCCCTGAGATAGTAATAATTTTTTTTTATCTTTTTAGGTATTCCCCAATTATATTTTAATCTAGTTCAGGCCACACTAGGTAGTATTGTAGGGTACATGCAGTCTGTGGGACAGGTGTTTGACACCACTGTTCTAGACAACTCTCTAAGGTTATAATTGCAGGGAAGGTTGCAACCAGCACTGCTAGGAGTTTACTCACCTGAGAGTTCCCTACACTAATGAAATCATAGATCCAGTGCCTGTCTTACTACCCACCTATTGTTGTTGCTGTTCAATCATGCTTGCCTCTTCATGTTTCTATGAATCAATTGTCTGTAGGGTTTTCTTGTCAACGATGCTGAAGTGGTTTGACATTTCCTTCTCCAGTTTTAGGCAAGGGTTAAGTGACTTGCCTAGGATCATACAGCTAGGGTGTTTCTGAGGTCAGATTTGAGCTTTGGTATTTCTGACTCCAGATCTGGCATTCTATCCACTGTGCCACCTGGCTGCTCTCTACTACCTACCTATATAAGATCATCCATTTAAAGTGGGAAAAGACATTAGTTATCTATTCTGCCCCTCTCACGTTACAGATGAGTAACCTAAGACCCAAGGTCTCACAGGTAGTAAATAGGACAGCCAGGATTAGAATCCTAGTCCTTAAACTTCAAATCAATCACCCTTCCTCCTATACCACTCAATGCTGAGCAAACCTTATAAAATACTACATGTACTTACTGAGATTGTTCTGTATGAGATAGCATGGCATAGCTTTGGAATCTGGAGAGAAATTGATTTGAATCCATACTCTAATATTTATTGATTCGCATGACCTTATTTTTTCCCTGGGCAATCACTTGATCCTTTTTGCTTCAATCTGTAAAATGAGTTGGAGAAGGAAATGGCAACCACTCCAGCGCTTTCCAAAAAAAATTGGGGGCATAAATAGTCAGAAACAATGGAAAACTAGACAATAAATTCCATAATCTCAACAGGGCTCATCACTAACCAGATGCTCCAAACCTTCTCTTCTTTCCTCAGAACCTCCACCACATTTTCTTCAGCTTTCTCTGAAAATTTTCACCTCATATTTTACTGAGATAATAGGTCCTTATTCCCTTTGATCTTCTTCTCCCAAAGTCTATATCTCAAAATCTTTTGGCATTACCACCTATTCTTTCCTCAGATGATATGGTTGCTCTTCTCCAATCTAACAGATTGCCCGACTCTCTCTACCCTTTAAGCTCTGTCTTCCCATCAATTCCTTCCATACTACTTACAAATTTACCAAGGTATCCTTCAGACCTAAAAACCTTTCTTGGACCCTAGGATCCTCTCAAGCTAATATCCTATATCTCTCCTCCCTTTTACAACCAAACTCCTTTAAAAAAAAAAAAAAAAGGTTATCTACACTCATGTCTTCACTTCCTCTCATTTATTTCTCAAGCTCTTGCAAAGTCGAACTTCTAAACTCATCATTCAACAGAAACATGTCTCTGCAAAGTAAAAAAGATTATTTATGTCACCTATAGTCCAGCCTCCTCCCCTTCCCAGGGGATTCTGAGTCTACAGGTATCTAAATTGGATCCCAAAAGGAGTCAACTTCCCTCTTTGGCTTTGCCACAATCTGAGTAAAACACTGAATGCCTACTGTCCTAAGTGCTAGGAATACATAGAAAAAGAAAGTAACTATCCCAGCTCACAATGAATTTACATTCTAATGGAGGAGATAGCAGGTACATATGAAAATTAAAAGAATAATATAAAGTAAATAAATAAAAATACATACAAATTAGTTTAAAACAAAGTTGTTCAGGAGGAAGAGCATAAGCAGTTGGAAAGATCAGGAAGGACTTCATGTAAAAGATGGTGTTTCTCTCCATTAGATGTGAACTCTTTGAGGATAGATATTACTTTTGCCTTTCTTTGCCTCTCCAGCACTTAATAGAGTCCCTGGCATGTAATAATCACTCAGTAAGTGCTTGTTGACTTGACTTGAGCAATATCTTGGAGGAAGAAAGGCACTCAGAGGAGGGAGTGAATTCTAGGTGTGTGTAGCCAGTGCAAAAGAATAGAAAGGAGACCTGAAATGTCTTGTGTGAGGAAAAGAGAGGTCAGTTCGGCTGGATTACAGAGTATAGGAGGAGTAAGTTATAGTGAGGCTGGAAAGATAGGTTGGGGTCACATTATGAAAGACTTTAAAAGCTAAATGGAACAGTTTATATTTTATCCTGAAGGAAACAGGAAGCCACTTAAGATGATTAAGGAGGAGAATCACATGGTCAGATATGCAGTTAAAGAAAATTATTTTGGCAGAGATGTGGGAGAGACTTGAGACTGGGAGACTAATCAGGAGACCACTATGATAAACTAGATGACAGGTGATGAAGGCCTGAGCCAAGGAGGCAGCTTCCTCAGAGAACAGATAAAATATATTGTGACCATTAAAACCAGCAATATTTGGCAACTGATTGAATGTGTAGAGTGAAGAGCAGCAAGAAGTTATGGACATGAACATGTCAAAGGAACATGTTTAGAAAACTAAATGACAGGTGATACTTTGGGGGGAGGACGTAGGAAAGTTTGAACAAGGGGAAAAATTGGAAGAAAAGAAAATGAGTTCTGTTTTGGACATCCTATTTGACATGACCAATAGACAATTGGCAATTTGAGTCTGAAGCTCAAAGGACTCTGGGATGGAGAAAGAAAGAGAAGAGGAGAAAAAGGAAAGAAAGTGAAAGTGATGGAGACAGAGACATTACTAAGAAAGAGAAAGGAGAAGAGAAGAGGTTCCAGGACAGAATTTTAGGAACTACCCAAAGTACTGGGTGTGACCTAGAAGATGACACAGCAAAGGAGTTTGAGAAGGGAAGGTCAGATAATTAGGAGGCAAACTAGGAGAGAGTGGTGTCATGAAAACTCAGAGAATAGTGTCTCCAGATAGAGAAGATAGTCATCAGCATCAAATGCATAATAGGTTGAGAAAGATTACATAAGTAGACTGGAAATGGATAAGGACTAGAAAAACACTCTCAGATCTGGCAATTAAAAGTTCAATCAACAGGCATTAATTGTAACTTTTTATGTGTCTAAATTTGGCTAAATGTTCCTTCACTTATATATCTTATAAAGAGATGGCTCTTCTTGTCAAGGCAAAACCTACTGTCTATATGCACTCCAAAGATCCCTGATCCTTCTCCCCTTTCCAACAGATTACAAATACTATCATCTCCAATTTCTTTCTAAACTTATCTCTCCCTATCTACTGGTTCATTTTCTGCATTCACCAACACAAGTATCCCTGATCCTTACAAAATCCTTGTTTGACCTAACCATTCCCATTAGCTATTATCTAGCATCTCTCCTCTTCTCAGCTAGACTCCTTGAGAAGGACATCTACATGAGATGACCCTATTGCATTTCTTCTCACTCTCCTCTTAATTCTGAAAGCTGGCTTTTGGTATCATCATCCAACTGAAACAGCCCTCTCCAAAATTACTATTGATTCCCCAAATGCCAAGACTAAAGGTATCTCAAATTTCATACTTCTTGACCTCTCTACAACTTTTGATCCTATCAATCATCATCTCTTCCTGGTTACCCTGTCCTCCACAGAATTTCCTGACATTATACTCCTCTAATTTTTCTTCTACTTGTCTGACCACTCCCTATCTGACCACCCCTCAGTCTCTTTTGATAAATCTTTATCTAGGTCATTCCTACTAACTATAAATCTCCCCCAGGCTCTGATCCAAGTCTATTTCTCTTCCCACTCTATACCATCACATTTGGTGATCTCATCAGGTCCCCGGGGTTCAATATTTTAGATTATCCATCTCTAACACAATAGGTCCAAAATAGAACTCATTATCTTTCTCCCAAAACTCTTCCTAGATTTCTTATTACTATAGAAGGCACCACCATCTTCTCAGTCACTCATAATCTTGTTGTCACCCTCTCTCTAGTCCTCACTCTCATTCATCCAACAAATACAATCTGTCAGAAAATTGAATCATCTCTACCTTCATAATATCTCTCCTATATATTCCTTTCTCTTTACTTGCACAGCTTCTACTCCACCTTAAACCCTTATCACATCTGGCCTGGTTTTTGCAATAGCTCCCAATTGCTCTCCCTGACTCAAGTGTCTCCCTATTCTCATCTCTTCTCCACCCAGTTGCCAAAGTGATTTTTCTAAATGTAAGTCCAATTATGTTACACACTGCCCTATCCTTATCCAATAAATTCTAGTGACTCCCTAGCCTCCTCTGTTTGACATGTAAATCCCTTCACACTTGGTCTTCTCATTAGATCCCATTGATTCAACTTCTTTTTTTTTTAAAAGGCTTACATTCTTAGAATCAGTACTGTGTATTGGTTCCAAGGCAGAAGAGTGGTAAGGACTAGGCAATAGGGGTTAAGTGATTTCCCTAGGGTCACAGGACTAGGAAGGTCTGAGGTAAGATTTGAACCTAGGACCTCACATCTCTGGGTCTGGCTTTCAATCCACTGAGCCACCTAGCTGCCCCCAATTCAGTATCTTAAACTAAGATGTCCTCATGACTCCTCCCAACCTATCCTGGATTCTTACATTTAATTACTCTCCATGCATTCTAAGATCTAGTTTTATTGTTTACCTGCTACTACTCACTATTTCTATGCTTTTATGCCAGGTGTTTTCTATGCTCTCCATCCTCACTGCCACCTCTTGACTTCTCTAATTTTCTTCAAAATTCAGGTCCCAACCTACAACTACAGAAGGCCTTTCTCAGTCCCTTTCCCTCTCATGTCCCCACCACCACCCTAGTACCTTCTATTTGAGATTATCTTGTTTCTATTATATAAATATCTTTTATGTATAGAGACATATGCAGGCTGTCTCCAATTTCGAAGTTACTAAGTGTTCAGGAATCTTGTTTTACTACTTTTCTTTCTATCAGCACATAGCACAGGGCCTGGCACATACAAAATGTTTAATAAATACTTATTGACTAAGCACATGGAAAAAGTAAGACATTTTTGAAAGGCAGATTTGAAAAGAGAAAGCATCCCAGTCAAGGACAAATTCATGAGATGGGAGACAGAGCATCATGCACAGGAAGCAAAAAATGAGACAACATGGATAGGCCACACAGTACCTAGAGGGAATTTTAAGAAGAATGGAAATTTTTGGTTGGGTTGTGAAGAGCATATATCAGGCAGAAATTTTTATATTTGAGCCTAGAGGTATTAGGGAGCTACTGGAGTTTACTGAGTGTGTAAAGGCATACAAGGTATTCCAGGAAGACTTACACCTTTGGTATAAGGGTTTACCAAGCCCATTTCAGGGCTGCTCATCCACCATTGATACTTACCTTTTATCTAACTCTTAAGTTGTGGCTCTAAGAAACTGTGGCATGCACAACAGCTACACCCTGGTAAAAATGGTCTTGGTGGGTGGGCCAAACCAGTTTGAGGGTAACCAACAGGTCTCAAACCCACTGATGAATTAGGGGACTATCTACCCCAAGCAGGTGTAGATTTCCCCAGCAGAATAGGCAAATGTGAAGGCAGTGGAAGCAGGTGCCATGGAGTATACTCCAAGGTCATCCAGTTGCATCCTGAGCCATCACCAGTCCTCTTGACTTTGGTCTTGCCACTGGACTCGGGTGACTGGAAGAAACTAAAACTGACTACTTCAGCAACTCTGCCTCACTTAAATCCAATTTAGGTGAGAATCAAAAGACATCATCAATGATGTCATTTTTGTCCTCTTCCAGTATGAAGGGCAACCAACCAAGGAGTGGAGGTGGAGGAAGGGGAGTAAAAGATAAGGTCAGTTTTGTAATCTAGGGAAATGACATTAGTGACTTCATAGAAGACAGATTAGATTGGGGAGATGTTTTGGCAGGGAAACAAATCAAGAGGTTATTGTAAAAGGCCAGGCATAGGAAGTAGGAAAGAGAGAAAACAGAACTTTATTCATTGAAAAGTTAAATTAAAGAAAAATATTTAAGTACAAGAGATGGAAAGGCTCTGAACAAGAATGTGACTGGGTGAATAGAGAGAACCTAAGGGAGAGGTTATTCAGAGACACTGAATAACCAAGCAGGGTCTGGGTAATCTGGTTAGACTGTTGTAGAAGGGGATTTGTACTTCAGGTAGGAGGTTAGACTGAGTGACCTCAGATGTTCCTTCTGACTAGATTCTATCATACCATACCAGAGTAGCAAGAAGATTATAACTGGAGTCAAAAGGAACTGGGTTTGAGAGCAGACTGAGCATACTTACTAGCTTTGTGACTTGTCAAATCACTTAATCTCGCTCAATCTCAATTTTATCATCTATAAAACAGGAATAATATTTGTATCATCATCTCAAGGGATTATTATAAGGAAACCTCTTTCAAACTGTAAAGTGAATCAGTACCATTTATCTTGTAGGTAATTGAAGGTCTTTGACCTGAGGAGTGCGACAATGAAAGTGATAATTTAGTAATATCATATATAGCAGGGCTCCTTAACTTTTCTTTTCCGTATTGTGGTGCTCTGTGGAATCCTCCTCAGAATGATATTTTTAAATGCATAAAATACATCTTACAACATACATTTGAACAAAATACAAATTACAAAGGAAATCAACTATAATGAAATACAATTATTAAAATATTTTTAACAAATTCACGGATCTCAGGTTAAAATCCTTTAACCTCCAGAAAGATTGAAAGACCAGTGGACAAAACATAACACAGGACATTCTCAGAAAGTTTGCATCTGAGACTGCTAGAGAATCTCAGGGGAATGTTTTACACACACACACACACCCCTGGCTCTCCCCAGTCCCTATTTGTGGACATCAGATTGGAACAGACAGGATTCAACATTTGCATGTGCAAAAACTGTTGTTGGGCAGCAGAAAAGTTTTAATCATATACAGTGCCTACCTGAGCAAAGTAAAGAGAAAACCTTAATTGGAAGAGACCATCAATTCACTTAAATTCATGGCAAAACCTTTTGCTTTCTCAATAGCAAGGGCTCCTCTCAAATTATCCAAATGATTGCTTGAGTATTTGTTCTTCCAATTAACAATTTAACAATAAACAAAAATCCCATTTTTGTTTTCTTTTTTTTAAAAGACTATTCCATCTGTGAAATCACAGCTTTGAAGGCAGTTGGGGTAGTGTATAAGCAGTACAAAAACGTGGGTTTAAGCCCTGACTCCATTAATTCCTAGTATGGGGAACTACTTTGCTTCTTGGATAAGAGAAGGCTCCAAAGGGCATATCAGAAAGGGAGTAAATGAGAAGAGGCAATAGGAAGAGCTAGGGCTAAGCAAATTGGGATGAGACAGAAGAAAGGCAGCAGAAGAATCAGATTTCAAAGAAAGAGGGAAAGCAGGCAGCCGCAGGGAGAATTGGTCCAACCTTTTGTAGAATCATTAAGAGAGAAGAACTGGCTTTTCTCCATTTTCTCTCAATCTCCACTGAAAGCAACTCTAAATTTTCCTTCCCTCTCAGGATTTGTCTTCTCACACTACCAAGGCTCATAGGGACACAACCTGGTAGAAGACTTCTGGAAGAGGGCTCAGTTCATTCTCTCTCTCTACTCCCTTGACCTCAGTCACCAACCAGTAACCGAATTTCCTCAGACTTTCCCTGAATTATCTCTCACTTCCTACCCTCAAGGAGATGAGTTGGATAGGTCTATAAGGCATAAAGTACAGGAATAGCATTTCTATATCCCAAAAGGGAGGAAGCAGGGCACCAAGGGGAGGAAGGAGCATATCCCCCAATCCCCAATGTTAGCATCTGGGCAAAGGTCCAGCTGCCCTACCCTAGCTGAAACTCTGCATCCAGGTCATCATTCTACCTATCAATAATCATTTTGTAAAATTGGAAATGGAAAAACAAAAGGTATAAGAGATTGATCTATACCTCTCCTGGGACCAGAATGTCTCCTTAAAGCTGTTTTTTTTTTTAAACTAAATATCATAGGAAAAAATAGAGCTAAATATCACCACCACAGAAGAAGCAAACAAAGTCAGAATACAGATTGAAACATATCATTCTTCATCTTATTTCCTCCATGAATTTTTCTCTAATGTAAGCAATATCTATCTTCTTTTACAAATGATAAACAAGGAAATATGTATCATACAATAATATATGTACAACCTATATCATATTACCTACTTCCTTGAGGAAGAAAGAGAAGTAGGAGGGAGGGAAAGAACATAGATTGCAAAATGTCAGAAAATGAATATTAAAAATTGTATCAACTTGTAAGCTAGAAAAAATTTTTTAAAATTGTTTTTAAAATTATATAATCTCAATGAAAATTACAACCAGAAATAACCTATATTTAACTGAAAGTTTTCCCCTAGGGTTTTAGGTTGTTCATGATTGATTTATTGCTTCCTGTAGCTTTGAGATACGGAATTTACAATTTTTTACAGTACAAATAAAAATATTTTCTGTAAAAAAAAATCTAACTATAGCAGGCCCAAGTGGTACAGTAAATACTAGAACAATGATTAGAACATTGTAAAGGGTCAGGTAGGTGGGCTCAGTGGATTGAGAGCCGGGCCTAGAGAGAAGAGGTCCTAGGTTCAAATCTTGCCTCAGATACTTCCTAGTTGTGTGATCCTGGGCAAGTCACTTGGCTCTCATTGCCTAGCCCTTACTGCTCATCTGCCTTAGAACCAATACACAGTATTCATTCTAAAATGGAAAGTAAGGATTTTTATAAAACATAAAAATTAAATTATATTTTTAAAAAGAACATTGTAAGACTCAGACTTGAACCTTTCTTTAGACACAGTCTTTAAAAATGCACCAAAAAATGAATTAAATTAAACCCTTACTATCATTTTATTTCTTTTATGATTTGTTGCTTCTCCTGCAAGTAATGAGAAAAAATTATTCTGGCAAATTGACCCAGAAAATTAGGCTTCTGTCTGGCTTACATCTGACTAAATATTTTACACGAGCCCAATCTCACCTGAAAGCATAACAGGATTTCATCTCTATCCATGATCCGAGTCTCCATCCACCCACCTTGAGTGGGAGAGAGGGAAAAAAGGGAAGGAGATTGAAAAAAAATAATGATAATATTAGAATGGAAACTGAGAGCCTGGCAGACTAAAAAGCCTGGGCCAGAAGAGCAGGAGACCTGAGTTCTGGTCCCTGCTTGACTTTGCTTTGCCATTTTGGACCTCAGTTTTTGCACCAGTAAAATGAAGAGACTTGGAAGAGGTTTCTCTAAGGGCCTCCAACAGCCTGTTCTTTTTATTTTATGCCCCCCAGGAGTAAGTCACTGAAAGCAAACTATGCCTATTAAATTTTGCCTTCTGCTCACCATGGTCCTATTCTGTGTTCTAGTTAATGCCAAGTGCATTGTTTCTGCCTGATGAGCCAAGCTAGCCCCAGGCCAAGCTACTCCCTCCTTGTAAAGGAGAAGCCTTTGGAAGTTGGCTTTAACTCTTTCAGTTCTCAGGGGCGCTATTTCTTAAGCTGCTCTGGCTGGAGCTCCAGAGGGCTGTTTAGTAAGTGAATGCTTCAGTGAACTCAGCAACACTGTACTCTGGAGGCCTGGAAGAGAGAGCTGTTTCCAAAGACATCTAATGCAGCACAGCCAGGGAGTGACTTCCAAGGGGGAGAATGACTCAGTAACAATTAAGTAATCATTTAAACATATACAAGACAAAAGGGATGGGTCAGAAGATGATGATGTAACTTTTCCAGAAATAGTCACACTTTAAAAAAAAAAAAAAAAAAAAAAGGGAGGTGGGGGAAATGCTCAGAGGAAAACACACTTTCTAGATTTGCAAACATGGGAGACCGTGAGAAAAATGGCAAAGAATTCCTTGTTGCAATTGGTATTCTTGCTTCATTAAGAGCTTGTGAATTCACCACAAATTGAAGAGTCGTGATAGCTGAGGCTATGCTGATATTAACCTAGAGAAAGGAGAAGAGAGGCATAAGGTCTTCTCCATAGTGCATCAGACCTGGACTCCACTTCCCTTTCTCCTCAACAGCTCAGATGAGGTGGAAATCAAAATCCAGCTGTTAGAAGTCTGTATCTAGCAAAAGAAGTAACGAGGGTCTGAGTGAAGAAAGTTTTAACTCATCTGGCGAGAGCAGTGATCTCACTGCAATCTTCTCTCCATGATAAAGTCAGATAGTCATAGTTATGGATCTGGAAAAGGTCTCAAAGACAATCTAGTCCAACCCCTTCCTCTTTAGTTTTGCACAGATTGAAAACCAAGCAGTTTTAGTGGCTTGCCCAAAGCCTCACAGTAGTAATCATCAGATATAAGCTTTGAACCCAGGTCTTCTGACTAAGAATCAATTCTCTGTTTCCACTGCTATATTGCGCTGCTATTGCATAAAGTCACAGACTGAAAGATACTCATGAGATATGGAATTAAAAGACACTTTAAAGGTCATCTAGCCTAACCCCTTCATTCCCCAGATAAGGAAATAGCCCTGATAAGGGAAGGGAGTTACCCAAAGGAACTAGAAGCAATGATGGGAATGATTGCTGGAGACAAGCAGGGGGCACACAGAGGAATTAACCTTTTTGAGGAACAGGAGAATGATTCTATAACAAGGATATAAGGAGTAGTTGGTGGTGCTGAGTTTTGGGAGAGAAGTAGAGAGGAGAAAGAAACAAATTATTGGTGTGGGAGTGGAGGTTCAATTAGAGCCAGGGGACAGAAATAAAAAACATGGAGCTATCACTAAAGAAGATGATCCAGGGGTTGATAAGGATAGAGTGGAAAGATTGTAGAGGGTCATCGAAGACCCACTTGGGTTCTAGAATGTAACTTGGTAGTGAAGAAATTCAATTCAATTTCATTTCATGCCTCCTCAGAAGTGCTCAACCAGTCCAAAGAGATTTTTTTTAAATGGAAATGGACCCATTTGTACAAAAATATTTATAGCTGCTCTAGGGTGGCAAAGAATTGGAAACTAAAGGGATGTCCCTCAATTGCGGAATGGCTGAACAAATTGTGATATATGATGGTGATGGAATACTATTGTGCTGTAAGACATGATGAACAAGTGGATTTCAGAAAGAAATGGATAGACCTACATAAACTGATGCAGAGTGAAATGAGTGGAACCAGGAGAATCAGTATACATGAACATGAAAGGAGTAGAACAGTATACACAGTAACTGAAATACTGTGGGACAATCAAATGTGATAGACTTTACTACTAACAGCAATACAATGATCCAGGACAATTTTGATAGACTTGTGAAAAAGAATGCTATGCACCTCTGGAGAAAGAACTGTTGGAGTAGAGATGCAGAGAAAAACATATGATTTATCACTTGTTTATTTGAGTATGATTTGGGATTTTGGTCTTATAAGATTACTCTCTCACAAAAATGAATAATATGGATATAGGTTTTGAGTGATAATACATGGATAACCCTGGAAAACTTATATGTAAATTTGTTACTGAACAAAATTTTAAAAAATTATTTAAAAAAAAAAACTCAACCAGAAAGATACTGGCAAATGATTAACATTGTTGTCCCTCTTGGGAAGGGCAGGAAGAGGGAAGTATGCAGGACATTTTTTTATTATTTATTTAAACTTTTTTCATTGTTTCAAATTCTCTCCCTCATAGCTCTTCCTCCACCCATTGAGAAGACAAGTAATATGGTATCAATTATGCATAGGAAATCATGCAAAATATTTCTATATTACCATTTGGGGGGGGAAGAAAAATTTAAAAAGCAAAAAAATTACGTTTCACTTTGTACTGAGTTCATCAATTCTCTCTCTGGAGGTAGATAGCATTTTTCATTATGGAGCAAGACACACTTTTAAGCTTAGTCTTCATTATTAACATTTTACCATCACTTTCTTCCATCTATATCAAGTGACAAGGTGATTGACTGAGTGCTCAACCTAGAATCACAAAGACCTGAGTTCAAATCTAGCCTCAGAAACTTACTAGTTGTGTGACCATAGAGCAGGTCACTTAACCTCTACATGCCTCAGTTTCCTCATCTATGAAACGGGGATTATAGCTCATACTTCCCAGAGTTGTGAGAATCCATTGAGACATTATCTGCAAAATGCTTAGCACAATGTCATATAGTAGGCATTATAAACATGTCAGGTAGTAGAAGAAGTAGTATTTACTTATTTCTAAAATATAAATGCTCCCATCGAAAATTTAACAATCAATTTTTGCAAGCCTGTTAATTCTAGCTAACTCCAGCACGTCCTTAATTAAAATTGACTATTGCTAAGATAGGTGGGAAGATCCAATGTGGAAAGCAAGAAGATGCTGCTTCCCTGTCTGCAGCCTGGCTAGAGCAGGAAAGGAGAAGAAGAAAGGGGGAGGTTGAGGTCAGTGGTCCAGGGAACCTAATCTCATCTATGTATCATTTGCATTTCACAATGAAAAAGATAAGGAAGTTGAAAGGTCACAAACCACAGACACACTGGTCAATATTAGAAACACCCTAAGGATTGCAACATTGCAGATGAGGTATGTGAGTATTGAACCTACCTCAAATAAACTTTGACTTGATGATGCTAGGAAAGCGACTGGGAAATCTTGTCCCCTGAAGAAGAAATAGAGGTTTTGTGAATCCATCAATATCAGTAATTCTTGGGCTGCTTCATCTCAGGGGTCATTCTGCAACTTGGTAGTACTAGGAAAGAAATGCCAAATAGACTATAAATGAGAATTAAACATTATCTACAGAATTCCAAAGAATCTAATAATAAAATGTGAAAGTTTGAATGCTGAGAGACAGCCAGGTAACACAGTTGATTGAGAGCCAGACTTCAAGTCAGAAGGACTTGAGTTCAAATCTGAACTCAGATACTTCCTAGCTATGCAACCCTAGACAAGTCATTTCACTCCGAGTGCCTAGCCCTTGCCATTTTTCTGACTTAGAATTGATACTAAGACAGAAAATGAAGGGTTTTTTTCAAGTTTAAATGTTGGTAAAATGCAAATTAGGAGTAAGGCAATTTCAAATTACTTTATACTTGATAATAAAAGTTCTTCTGCCATTAAACATCAAAAGCCTAGAGATGGGAGGTCATAGGTTCAAATCTGGCCTCAGACACTTCCTTGCTGTGTGACCCTGGGCAAGTCACTTAACCCCCATTGCCTAACCCTTACTGTTCTTCTGCTTTGGAACCAGTACACAATATTTTGATTCTAAGACATAAGTTAAGAGTTTATTTTTTAATGCCAATGCTTGTTGCAGATAGTACTGATCAGATTATCTTTGACATATTCTGGACCACTTAAACATTTGATAAGGAAGAAATTGTGATACTGCCTAGTGTTTAGAAGGGTTAGACTTGATCTTAGTCTACCTTTCAGACTCACTACTCTGTTGCCCACAGATTCTATGAGGCATGATTATCAATTATCAACAATCATCTTATACCAAGCAATAGCCTACTTTCTTTCCCTTGAATTTTGTATTCTGTTGCCCACCTCCATGCTTTTGCTTCCAGCTATACTCTCATCCCTTTTCTTTGGCTTTTAAAATATTTTGCTTTCCAGAACCAGGAGAATATTGTACACAGTAACAGCAATATTGCGGGATGACCCACTGTGAAAGACAACTATTCTCAGCAATTCAGTGACCCAGGACAATTCTGAAAACTTATGACAAAGAATGCTATCTACCTCCAGAGAAAGAATCGTGGGAGCAGAAATGTATCCTCTTTCCTGGTGTATCTTACACAGATGCTCTGAACTCAGTAATCCCTTAATAAATGGCTATTGAATTTGGATAAAAAGAATGATGGATGGAACTTGGGATGTGTCTTATCTAACTCTTGGCTCCTCAGTTTTGAATAAACATAGAAAACTAGAGAAAGTTCAGAAGAAAACTACAGAGAGGCATCATAGTGTGAGGGAAATTATAACACATTGAGATGACATAGGCCTGAGTTCTTGTCCCAGTCTTATCACTCACTAACTGGTTATATGTTTATAGGCAATCAGTTGACTAGCAATTATTAAGCACCTTCTATGTGCCAAAGCACATAATCTCTTTGAACATCAGTTTCCTCATTTATAAAATACAGGCTTAGGTGAGTGAGAAAGGTTTGGACTAGGTGATCTATAAGGACCCTCTCAGCTCTACATTTTAGTGATTTTGTGGACATAATTAAAGGGTTAGAAATTACAAACAGATTATGAAAATGAAAGATCTAATAAGATAATTTAAATAAAAAACTAAAAGAGTAGGGATATTGGGGGGTAGGGTGATGACTTGACAGTGGTATCATTGTATAATAATTGTGGGCTGAAGGAGACTGAATTGAATCCTTGTAGAAAAAAATATTTGAGTTTCATGATAGAGAAGACAGCCCAAAGCAACTGAATAGTGGAGGGGAGAAGTACAGAGATAATCTGCAAAATGGGTGATTCTCTTGTGAATAATAAGATGTTGAAGTATTTGCAAAAGCCACTACACTGGAGCTAAGAGGCTAGTTGAGACTTTTTTAAATTTTTCCTATCATGATAACTTTTTCCAACTTCAATTTCCCTTTCCTTAAAATGGGAATGATCATAACAGTAATGACTTGGCAGTTGAGTTTTCATGAAATCCTAATAAATGGGAGCATTTTATAAACATAAAAAGCCACAGGATGATAATAAGACCTTGAATTTCTGTATAGCAGTTCTAGGACTAGTAGGATCTCATTCATCCTTAAAATCTCCCAGAAGTATAGGAAAATGGTAAATACAAATAATAATATCGTCTTTGAGCTTAGAATGGAAATAGTGAGACACAAAGAGATTAGGCAACTTGCCTGAGGGCCCCTATCCAGTCACTGATGAGAGTGAAAATAGAACCTAGGGGCTTCCTGTCTACTGGCCCAATGTACTTTTCCTCTGGAGACTATAAATAACATGAATGTCTAGGTCTCTACATTCTCCAGATGTTCCCATCTCCTCAATGTCCTTGTGCCTCCGCCCAGTCCCTTCACATTTTTTATGGACTTAGATGAAAGTCTCCCACCTCCTGACAGCTTTATGACCCCAAGAAACCATTATCTTCCTCTAACTCAGAAAGTTATTCTCAATTGTTGGTGCAGTAACCAAACAGGAGTCAAAGACATTTCTATGATGGATGTAGCCTTCAGAGGAAACCACCTGAAAATATTGCTGCTTTGATATTCAATTTTTTTTCAGGCCTAAAGGTTAATCAGTTGACATTGATACAGAGAGAGCCTAAAGAAAAGATCAACAGCAAGACTAGGGAGGTTGCAGAACTATTATTAAGGGAGGACATGGTTATTAATCAACACTTCAAATATAGCAAATGTGAGTCTGGTTAAGAATATATGGCTGTTTAGTGCCACTTTGTGTACTGTATTAATGACTCACTCACACACTTCTCATCTCTGTTCCTCATTTTCTTCATTTGTAAAATGAGAGTTGTAGATGAGGTGACCTTTAAGCTCCCTTCCACTCTTGATCTTCTACTGTTTTGTGATCTTTCTACCTTCCTTTCAAGATGCCATGATTGAATGACTATCCACAAATTTATCTAAATCCTGCTTGAACTATCATGATCAGGAAATGTTATTTTGGGTGGCTGAGAATTAACCAGAATTCCCCTTTGGTTTAAATTCATTGAAAGTTTTTGCAATAAATGCATTAGCCTACTACTTATCATGTCTCAGTTAATAATTAGTGAAGAGAATCTTTCTTCAATATGTGGAGATAATACAGAAAACAAGTCATCATTCTAAAGAGAAATACTGCAAGATCTTAGACTTGGGAAAGTCCTCAAAGGGTCATCAATTCCAATCTACCTCCTGATATGAGTGAAATGGGTATAATTGGGGGAACTTCACTCACTCACTCACACACGTACATACACACATCAAGCCAAAAGATTGCTGTATCATACCAATGTGTCAAATCTTTCAGCATTTAGTCAACTCGTATGGCATTTCAAAAAGGACCAGGGCAAATATATCCTTATTGAGTGTCCATCTCTAAGCATACTCACTCCCTGACAGTGTACACCAGCCAGAGAGATTTCAGGGTTCTCTTGATTGCACCCATTTTACAAAAATCTTTTCTATAGCATCCCTGGCAGGTATTCATCCAGTCTTTACTTGGAAAGGTCCAGTGGCAAGAAACTCACTGTCAATTCAATTTTATTCAAAAAATAATCATTGAGGGCATACTAGATAGCTCAGTGGATAGAGAGTCAAGTCCAGAGTGGGGAGGACTTGGGGTCAAATTGGGCTTCAGACACTTCCTAGCTGTTTGACCTTACACAAGTCACTTAATCCCCATTGCCTAGCCTTTGTCACTCTTCTATATTAGAATTGATACTAAGACAGAAGGTAAGGGTTAAAAAAAAAAGTTGCTGGGGGCAATCCACTGGTCACTCAGTGGATTAAAAAGCAGACCTAGAGATGGTGATCCTGGGTTCACGTCTGGCCTCAGACACTTCCTAGCTGTGTGTCCCTGAGCAAGTCACTTAACCTCCATTGTCTAGCCCTTACCACTTTTTTGTCTTGGGACCAATGCACAGTATTGATTCTATTGGAAGGTAAGAGATTTAAAAAAAAAATAATAATCATTGAGTGACAGCTATGGGCAAGAGGATGAAGACAGTGTAGAAAATTGGGCTGAATGTAGTCTGACTCTGGGATCTAAAATAGAAGTTGCCTTTTTTTTAAAAAAAAAATAATGTTTTAGGGGGCAGCTGGGTAGCTCAGTGGAGTGAGAGTCAGGCCTAGAGACAGGAGGTGCTAGGTTCAAACCCGGCCTCAGCCACTTCCCAGCTGTGTGACCCTGGGCAAGTCACTTGACCCCCATTGCCCACCCTTACCAATCTTCCACCTATGAGACAATACACCGAAGTACAAGGGTTAAAAAAAAATAATAATGTTTTAGACTGGTCCTGTGTTTGAATATGTGATAGAAACTCCTGGTGAGTGAGGACTACTCTACCTGGGCAGATCATCACACACTCTGTGCCTTATAGTGTTAAAGAATTGCCTAAAGGCACGAAGTGGTAACTAACTTGAACAGAATTACAATACCAGGATATGTCAGAGATAGGACTCAAATCTGTCTAGGTCATTTTAATTCTAAAGCCATTTCCCTATTCCTCATATAGTACTTTAAAGTTTGCAAAGCAGTTTAAAATATTATCTCATTTTATCTTCATAGCAGCCCAGGGAGGTGGGGATTGCTATTATCACTATTTTAGAAATGGGGAAACTGAGGCAGCCCAAAATTAAAGTATTTGCCCAGGGTCACATATCTAGTAAGTATATAGGGCTACATTTGAACCCAGGTCTTCCAAACTCCAGACCTAGCTCTCTATCCATGGTGCCACCTCGCTACCTAGTAGAGTTTTACACACAGTACCATTTTTAAAAATGTTTTAGCTGAACTGACCAGCAATTAGTTAGGGGTGTTCAGATAGGTGGGCAGAAGGACAGTTGGTCGGCTCAATGATTAAGAGCCAGGCCTGGAGATGAGAGTTCCTGGGTTCAAATCTGGACTCAGATACTTCCTAATTGTGTGACCCTGAGCAAGTCATTTAATTCTAATTGCCTAGTCTTTGTCACTCTCTTGCCTTGAACCAATTGTTGGGATCAATTCTAAGACAGAAGGTAAGGATTAAAAAAAATAGGTAGGCAAAGAAAATTTGAAGTTCTATAACGTAATTGATTAACTTGTACTATTTACATTTAGTTCTAGATGAAAGGTTTACTTGGAGAACTGATAGAAACTATTAACTAACCTCAAATATAGCAGCATCAGTCTTAGATAAAAGTCAAGTTTTTGGTAAACTCAATGATCTGGAATAAATCCAGATACCAAATGTAAATAAAAAAAAAAAGACCTCAGAGTAACATAAATAGTTGTTATAAAGCCCATGTACTTTACTCACTAGGCAAGTTGAAAACACCTCAAGCCATCATTTATCAAGAACCTAAAAATGTATGGTAAATTAAGCTTGCTGATTTGACATGCGTTTAGTCCAGTTTATTGCCCAAGAAAAGAATCAAGAAGCAAAAGCATTATATAATATAGATTAGGCATTGACTTACTAAAGAGTGACAGCTAAAATAGAGGGGAAAGTAAGCAGAAGCAGTAGAATCATGAACTATAAATCAGCCTATTCAGATCTCTGATTAATTTAGTGACCACTCGTGATTTCAGAAAGTCTGATGGTGAAGCATGCCTATTAGCAGAAGTGGTGGGCATAGGGGTGGAATGGGGCATACATTTT
>NC_058130.1:399026754-399077385 GCF_016433145.1 Gracilinanus agilis
TCTTGGAAGCCTTGGGAAATGGCAGCACTCAAACCAAAACATTTAATACCTGGGAATTCTGAGGTCCTTAATACTTCATCCAGAGATGCCAGAGAAGGGCACTGGAGCTACAACACTCTGAACCTTAGAAATCCAGGAGAACTTAACCCCAGAAAGTAGAAGTCGACAAGGACAAGCAATGCTCACCATCTCAGACAAAAGTAAAGCACTGGGCTGAGTCTGACCCTATCAGAAAATTACAATTCAGAATAAGGCAGGAGAAATTAGTAAACCAAAAAAAAATACCCAGCAGTATTAAAAATTATTGCAGAACTAGAAACCCTCCAAAGAAATAAAAGAGGAACTCCATATCAACTAGAGACAGTCTTAAAAGGGAAAAAAGAGCTTCCTATAAGAACCACATAAATACCTAGTAGAAATTAAGCAGGAGATTTAAAAAATAAAATAAAATCTCTGGATCAAAGAACTAAAAAGACAATAAGCAATTTAAATGAGAAAATGGGAAACAAGTAAGACTCCCTAAAAACTAAAATAGACCAAACAAAAATCCATGCCTACATGAGACAATAAGAAATCTTAGGATAGAATTAAAAGATTGAAACAATTAGAAGAAAATGTAAGGTATCTAACATGCATTTTTTAAACTAACCCAGAACACAAGTCAAGGGGAAACAATTTAAGAATCACTACATTTTTTACAAAATCTAGACACTATATTTTATGAAATAATAAAATAAAACTGCTCAAATCTATTAAGTGAACAAAAGAAATAGAGAAAGAATCCACTGATCATCTCAAAAACAAACAAAATAAAAAGACCCAAGAACATCACAGCCAAAAAATCCAGAGCTCCTACATTATAGAAAAATACACAAACTTCAGAAAGAAATTGTTTAAGCACCAAGAACTCTAGTCAGACCCACACAATGTGTAGCCACTTCTACTACAAATAAGAAGAGATCATTGAATAGAATATTCTAAAAGGCATAACATAGGCTTACAACCAAGAATAACTGGTTCTACAGTTATTGGTAGAACTTATACTACAGAGCTTAGCATAATCCTATAGGAAGAAAAAATGGCTTTTTAATGGAATAGAAGACTCTCAAGTATTTCTAACAAAAAGATCAGAGCTAAACAGGGACTTTTAAATATAAACTGAAGTCAAAAGAAGCCTAGAAAGACAAGTTTATTTGGCCAATTTGGAAAGATGTAGTGTGAGGAGAAGAAAGAAGTATCCTTTCAGAAACTTAATGTCTTTAAAGGATACTGAAATTAAGAGAAGAGGAAGACTTGAGGATTGGGTTGGTTCTCTTCTGAGGGGTTTAAGAAAAGAGAAGATAAAAGGAGGAATTATGCTGCTCTAGAAAGAAGGAAGATGGTAAAATTGTTATTTTTCATAAATGAAATGCTATACAATGCTATACATAATGAAATGCAATGCATAATTGAAAAGTATACAAACATGGAGGGCAGTTAGGTGAATCAGTGGATACAGGCTGTGCTTAGAGTCAGGAAGACAATTACAAACATGGAAGAAAGAGCATTAAGTGAACCTTACTATTGTCTAAAACAAAGCAGTGAACAGGAGTATGTGCACACTTAAATATGAGCACACATAAACAATTTACTATAGAAATAAATAAAGCTTCCAACAGATAAGGGATGAAAGGAGATAAACAAATGCTTCTTAAAAGAAAAATTGAAAACTATTAACAACATAAAAGAATTGCAGACTATTAGACCACATAAAAGAATGCTCCAAATCACTAATAATAAGAGGAATATGAATCAAAGCAACCTGAGATTTCAGCTCACACTCTGCAAACTGACAAAGATTAAAAAAAAAAGGAATACTGAATGTTGGAGGAATTTTGAGAAAAGAGACACATTAGTGAATTACCGTTGCAGTGGGTAAAAGAAATCTTGTCTCCAGCATTCCACTAGAAAAAGAAAACAATTTGTTCTCAGATAGATTTAAAGACAAAGGCCCTAATTGTGTCACCCTAGGCAAGTCACTTAAGGCCAATTGCCTAGTCCTTGCCACTCTTCTGCTTTAGAATTGACTCTAAGACAGACGGTAAGGATTTTTTAAAAATAAAGACAAAGGAAATTTAGCTTACAAAATGGCTAATAATTCAAAAGTGGAATAAAAAAAGTCTTTCTAGGCACTGTCCATATAACTTCAAGTAACAGTATATAAAGAGAAATGTTAGAGACAGCAAAGTGGTACAGTGGATAGAGTACAAGGCATGGAGTCAGGAAGATTCGTCCTTCCTGAGTTCAAATCTGACTGTGACCTACAAGCTGTAAGTCAGGGAAAATCATTTAACCTCTCTTGCCTTAGTTTCCTCAACTGTAAAATGAGGATAATAATGATAACACCTCCTTGCAAGGGCTTAACATGATGCCTGGCATGTAATAAGCACTACATAAATACATTAAACCAATGACTTAGCCATGTGGATTGGTTTATAGAAATGGATAGGTTTGTGATAGCAATTTAGGACCAAGTCAGCACTACCAAAAATTACAGGGAGATCCTTAAAGAACTTAGACTTATTAACCAATATAAACTGTGTGAGAAAATTGTAAAAATTCTATAAAAAATCACTATAGGCTACAAAAATTTAGCAACTACTAAATATCTTGAAAGACATGATTTAGTTGCTATAGTTAAACTTCATAAGCTTGCTATCTTTCTTAAATTAATAAACAATAAAGCCCCATAATACAGATACAAATCTCAAAACATCCTTGAGAATCCAAGGGAAAATATTATACTGGAACTGAATCATGATCACAGAAAGAACTCTTGTCCACAATCACCTAGATATAAAATTGATTCACTGAAATTTATCGAAAATGTTTTCATAGATGTCCCTAAGTCAAATATTCATTATCTTTTAGCTACATAGAATAAAAAGGTTACAAAACCTTTTTATTTTATTTTGCAAGACCTAGCAGAAGGAATCAGAATCATATGAGATATTAATAAGGTACCTATCATCCTTATTATCTCTTGTCTGCTCTTGGAATTTGTGTAATTAGAATTTGCTCCCCAGGACTCTTTCCCAGCATCCCATTTGCGTATTCATGCTGCATGCTAGCATAGGGAAGATATAAGTTTTGTGTAGCTCTCCCTCTCTCTCTTTCCCCAAAAAGTCGGTTGTCATATTTGTTCCTCAGAACAACCCTGAGAGTTAAGTCCTATAGAGAAGATTGCTCCAATTCTACAGATGAGAAAATTGAGGCAGAATATAACAGCATACCAAAGGTCCCACAACTAAAAATTCTATTCTATTTCACACAAGTGGACACACTATTTGATATTTGTTACAGCCTCAGCCCACCAAAAACTATGAGTAACTATAGCTAACTTCTTAAACACTTCCTTGTAGCCCACCAACAGATTGTTGTAGCAGAAACAGTAAAAAACACCCAACAGACTTCATCAGGAACAGTACAACTCCATGAGCAAAAGACAAGGTGGAGGCAGCTGGGTGCCTCAGTGGATTGAGAGTCAGGCCCAGAGACCAGAGGTTCTAAGTTCAAATCTGGCCTTAGATACTTCCTAGCTATGTGACCCTGGGCAAGTCACTTAACTCCCACTAGCTAGCTCTTACCACTCTGCTACCTTGGAACCAATACATAGTATTGATTCTAAGATGGAAGGTAAGGTTTAAAAAAAAAAAAAAAGGAAAAAGGGACAAAGTCCCAAAACAAACTAGTCTTTCCCCAAAAATTTACTTCTCTTTCTCATTTCACTATTTCATAAGGATGGATCCCTTCGAGTGCAACCCCTTGTTTTACAAATAATGAAACTGGAGTACAGAGTATATGAGGTCACACAGGTACAGAATTTGAACCCAAGTCTTTGTGATTCATAGTTTGGAGGCCCATGGTATTACCATTTTTCCTATCTCCATAGTTTTCAACCCTGGAGTTACTTTTGATTCTTCCCTTCCTCTCGTCTTTAACATCCATTCCTCTACCCAATATTGTCAATTCTACTTCTGCAGAATAGGTCCTGGGGCAGCTGGGTGGCACAGGGGATAGAGTCTAGACTCTAGCCCAAAATGTTTTGGTCTACTGCCCCCTTTCCAGAAAAAAATATTACTTAGCCCCCTGGCAATTAATTTTTTTTGAATTTTAATAGCAATTAATAGGAAAGATAAATGCACCTGTGACTTTCACCGCTCCACTGGATTGCTGCAGCACTCACCAGAGGGTGATAACACCCACTTTGGGAATCCCTGGTCTAGAGTCAGGAAGGCCTGAGTTCCAATCCACCCAGCCTCACACATTCACTAGCTCTGTGAACCTGGGCAACTTACTTAACCCCATTTGCCTCAATTTTCTCATCTGTAAAATAAACTGAAGGAAATTACAAACTACTTCAGTATCCTTGTCCAAGAAAATCCCAAATGGAGTCACAAAGAGTCAGATACAACTGAAAATATTAAACAATAACAGGATAGCTTCATTCTTATTGTATCTGAACTATTAAAATATTCTCCTAACAGGTCTTTCTGCCTTGACTTTCTCCCCAACTATAAAGTATCCTCTCTATTGTTTGAGAATAACCTCTTTTATATATCATTCCTCTGCTCAAAAACATTTAGTGACTTTCTTTTACCTCCTGAATAAAATTTTTTAATATAATTTTATTTTTTAAATATTTTCCCATGGTTACATGATTTCCTTTCTCTCCCTCTCTTCTTCCTTCTCCTCTCCTGGAGCTGACAAGCAACTGAATAAAATTTTTAAAAATGCCTTTTGGCTGGACTTCAAGGACCTTTGATGGATCTGTCCCCACTCTATCTTCCCAGCCTTAGCTCACATTACTGCTCCTCATATACAATATACCCAAAGCAAATGGGACTATTCTCAGTCCCCAGAAAGTACAATACACCTTCCTCCTCTGCATCTGAAATACCTTCCCTCCTATTCCATATCTGTTGAATTCTTACCCTGTCTTTTATTTTTTTAAAGGTTTACAAATCCCTTTTTATCAATTACCTCAGTTATCCTCACAACAACCCAATGAAGTGGGTGCTATTATTATCTTCATTTTTCCTGCCCTGTCTTTTAAAGCCCAACAAATGCCACTTCCTTCCTGGAAAATTCCACAATCCCCAAGATGGTAATGGCTTTTCCCCTCAGACACACACTGAACTTTAATGGAACAACGTATACTGCTGCTAACTAATTCATCATAGTTAGCCTAACATGGCACTTTAAAGTTTGCAAACACTCTACTTATATTATCTCATTTGACTCTCCTAACAACCCTGAGAAGTTAAGTGCTACTATTATCCCCATTTCAAAGATGAAGAAACTGAATCAGACAGGGGTTAAATGATTTGCCCAGGGTCACACACCTAATAAGTGTTGGAAGCATGATTCCATTTCAGGTCTTGGGGCATCCAAGTCCAATGTTCTATCCAATGGACCATCTAGCTTCTCTGCCTTAGGACCCTGGTAGACAATAAGCTCTATGAGGGCAAGGTTTGTTTTTCTAAAAACTTTCTTCTCCAGTACCCAGCAGAACACTCTACACACAGATGAATGTTTGTTAAATGAATGAATAAATATTGAATGAACAGAAATTTTCAGGTGATAGAATGCCAACTGGCAAAATGAGCCAGCTTTTACGCAAAGAAATAAGACATCAAAATGTTAGACAACAGAGAAATGAAGCCCACGAAGAAATGTGACTCTACATCCTTTGCAGACATAACCTTAATACCAGCTACAGCTCGGGACTTGATAAGCTGAAGGGAATACAGAGAGCTTTTGTTACAGTAAGAGCATCTTTTCAGACATAAAATCATACCTGCGATGGGAAAGGAAACTACCCTTTACTTTTCTCCTTTGACAGGGAGGGCGGCTTGCATTGTTTGAGAGAAAGAAATCTTTTTCACATCCTTTAGGGGAAAAAAGTAATTACCAAAAGGAGATTTATGCTTGGTACTTAGAAATGCAGAAGCCATTCCAAAGATACATTTATAGATCACAATGCAACTAGAGTAATCACACAGAGAAGTTAATGGCACCCAACTGAGTTCTGGAAATATGTTTCAGAAAGATGTCCAAAAACCAGAGTGAGGAATTAATCTTCCCACAGAATTATTTAAGGCTTCTAATTTGTTGAGAAAGGAATTACTGGCTCAAGACTATGCAAAGCTGCAGTAATTAAACTAACAAATTATAAGTACATTTATCTGGGTAGAAGAAATTCATCACTCAGAGGGTGTGACTGCTGGGGCCATATGCTCCCTATTGGTAGTGCAATTATTATTTCCATCAGGGCATCCATTCACCCTCCTTGCATTGAAACACACAGATCTTCTAAAGAGAAGAACCCAACATGTAAACTCCACTCTCCCCCAGGTAATTCTGACAGCCCGAATGGAGGGTGAGGGAACAGAGGGCAACTGTGGTCAGCTCATTTTGATGCCTTCATGGAGGGGAGGGAATGAAACTTCACCTGTGTGCAAAGGGCTGCACTCAGGCAGTCCAGCAAAGAGATATGAAGAAATGTCTGCGTGTGATTATAAATGGAAAAGGGCAAAGTCTTTTTTCTTTTTCACCTTTATGCAATTTATTGAGAAACTGATGTGTCATTATTCAAAAAGATAGAAATGGAACTGTTATAGTTACTTTACTCTGCTCTCGAAGTCAAAGTTTGCATTTGGGAGCAGTTCTTCACGAGAGAAATGAGAATAAAAACGATTAATACTGTCAATCCTGACTATGTTATTGGTTAATGATTTGTACACTGCTAAATGATATACATGGTGTCACCTGCATATTTCTTACCACCTGTGCTCCAGAACCAAAGTTCTGGGCTTATACAGATTCGGTTCAGTCTTGGGGATTTCTCAGTATCTCTTTAACTAATGATCCCTCTCACTCCACACACACACACCCCCAAAAAAGCACATGTTTTTCTCTGAAAATATCAGAATTTGGCTCGTGTTTACATTTCTATAAAAAAGAGATTTTTTTAAATTTCTCAGCTTCCAAACAAGCATTCAGTCTAACAAAACGGAGAATATAGAACAAGCTCTACTCCACCCAATATGATTTGAATCAGAGATCCAAGAAAAATCAAGATAAAGTTTTATTTCCTCTTCAATGAGCTTCACCTCCCCCCAGGCCCAATACTGTCCACCAAAGTTATATCTCTACCCTGGGGTTGAGTCTCCTGCCCACAAAGGGATAACACTCAGGGCCTTTAGAGAGTTGATTCTTTTCCCTAAACCTACTCAGAATATGTAATTTCTAATACCAGCAAAGGGGAAAGACTATATTTGCCCCTGCACATCATAGTTGTGATTTTCACAGCTCCTCTGCTCTCACTTGTTCCAGGACCTACTCCACAGGGTCCAGGAATACCTTCTGCTGGCTCCATCATTGTCATTCCAGCACCAACAGCTTGCATTCCTTTAAGTGCAGTAATTCCTTGAAGCTGAGCCACTGTTTCCATCCTGAGCCATCTCTGGGGCCACCTACCTGGTGTCCTCATTTCCTAGAGGACCAACACTGTTCCTTTATGTACATGGTTACTTGGTGCACACAGTTCCCTAGAGAGACAGCAAGGATGCTCTAAAGGACTCTCCCATCCTCAGGGAACCAAGTTTAGACATCCTGTAACCCCTTCTCCTTTCTGGTGATCTCAGCTCTCTTTCTCTCCATCTAGTTGTCTGGATGTCCTGATCTCCCTTTTAGAAACCAAATGAATATGACTCAAGTTTAGGAACTAGCTATGAAAGCCAAAAGGCTTCATACTTTATTAAAAGACCTAACCTTAACAAGGGAATTTAATGCCTCATTAAGGAAGCGGTTTAAAAGGGCCTTACCAGGGCCCTTTCTAGGTATACTTGATTAATATGTTATATTCCATAATTTGGAGTGTTGTTCAGTCATTTTTCAGCTGTGTATGACTCTTCATGACCCCATTTGAGATTTTCTTGGCAAAGAGACTAAAGTGGTTTGTCATTTCCTTCTCCAGATCATTTTACAGATGAAGAAACTGAATTCAGTTCTTCCTAACTCCAAGCCCTATCCACTGAACCATCTAGTTGCCCATATTTCATAATACTCATCACTAATTAATATATTTACAGCAGAAGCAGGTAGGGGGCATGGTAAATTAAGCAGTAGCTCCAAAATCTCAAGTTCAAATCCTGCCTCAGACACTTACTAGCTCTGTGTCCTTGAGAAATTCACTTAACCTTGTTCAGCCTCAGTTTCCCCCTCTATAAAATAAGGATGAGGAGCACCCACTTCACAAGATTGTTGTGAGGAACAAGTAAAGTCTATAAAAGATTTTGCAGCAGTGACTCAAACCATCCATTTCAAATATGTTGGCATTCAGCTCTGATATGGGTTGTTTAATGTTGATTCTTTGTAACTCATCCACTTCAATTCGTTGCTTAGATTTTCTAGTACATAAGCCTGATTTATTGCTATAACAAGGGCATAGTATATTGGCCTTAACAATAGGACTCCTGCCTGAATTCAGGTGCACAAAATGGTGAGTCAAAAGAGCCGTTGTTCATTGAAGGAAGATCCAGGACATCAGAATACCATGAGATCTTGGGCTGGACCCAACAAGTCAGGAAGGCATAATATTGGAAAAAGAAGACAGAAGAAAGAGAAGGCCTGACCCATGGAAAGTAGAGTCCCAGGTTTATACTAATGAGCTGCTGAGATTAGAATTTAAACTAAAGGAGTCTGGGGTGATATGGAAGTTGTCTCCTCAACTGGGGTTGCTGGTGCTTCCTAGGTCTGATCTATTCATGATGCAAGAGCCTGAAGAAGATGGGAATTGAGATTGATTCTTCATGGAACAAGCAGCCTGAAGGGAAGCAAAATCAGCACGGAGGAGCAGCAGTAGGTCTCCATTTTGACACTAAAAGCATGTATGGGGTATTCAGGGAAGATTAACACCTCTGGTATGAGAACTCACCAAACCTTTTTCAGGGCTGTTCATTCATCTTTGGTTTTTGCTTGGCACACAACTCTCACCAGAGGTTCTAAAAACCTATAGTATGTTTGGCAGCCAAATTCAGGTAAACATATTCTTGGCAGATGGGCTAAACCAGATTGAGGCACCTGATGGGCTTTAAATCTATCAATGAATTGGAGAGATGTCTACCCCAAGCATGTGAAGACTTCCTCCTGCAGAATGGGCAGGTAAGAACAGTTTTTTCGAGTGATCATGAAAGCAGCTGAAACTGGCACTGTGGAATACCTAGAGTTTGGTCAGGCAGTGAAGATGCCATGACCATCCGTTACATCTCAAGTCACCTCCAGTTATCCTGACTTTTGTCTTGACACTGAACTTCTTTGATTCTAGAAGAGAGAATGAGGCTGATGACTTTCTGCAACTCTGCCTTTCTTAAATCCAACTTACCCGCAAGTCAAGACATCACTCAGTGATGTCACTGATCCCCTTCAAAAAGGATGAACAGTATTAGTAGTAGTCATTATTAATAATAATAATAATAAGTGCCATTTACATATAACACTTTAAGATTTGAAGCAAAAACTTTAAATTTTAAGTTTTAAGGTAAGAGACAATTGTTTCATTGTGAACAAAACTTGGGTTCAAATTCTATCTCTGCAGTTAGTGGTTGTGTGACTTTGGACCAACCACCTAATCTCTAAGTGCCAAAGGCAATGTTCTAAGACCATAACTTGCAGAACAAACATTAATCAGTATTGGTGGAAACCATTTCTTAGCTAAGGTTCCCTATGACCATGAAATCACAGGTCCACTCAAAAACAAAAATAGTTTATAGAACTTTACAAATATTATCTCATTGTTTTCTCACAAAAAGTCTATAAAGCAAAAAGTACAGATATTATTATCCCCATTTTACAGATGAGGAAACTGAGGATTAGAAAGGTTAAGTGGTTTGCCCATGGTCACACAGCTAGTATCAGAAGAGAGATTTGAACCTAGGTCTTCATGTTGTAGGATAATGAATAAAGTAAAAATAGAGGGTTTGTTCTTATAGGGAAATAAGATACAATCTAGAACTGTAGATTCAATCTCAAGCCTTAAATGCTAGACTAGAACCATGATGGCAAACCTATGACATGCATGCCAGAAAAGGCACACAAAGACCACTCTGTGGGCACACGCTCCTCACCCACCAGAGTTCATTACTAGAAAGGCAGAAGGACTCAGGTGGAGCTACTTCCTCTCCACCAGCCTGAGGACATTTTTTTTCACTTGACCCACCCTTCTGCCCAGCAGCCCAGTAGCCTAATGGGATTGCTTCCTCCCTCCTCTGTCTGGGATAAGGTGGGCAGGTCAGGCAGAAGGAAGAGCTAGAGGGGAGCAGAACACTAGGGCCTCTCCCCTCCCTAACCCTAATGCTAAATATATTTCTAACCCTAAATTCATTTCTAACTGACCCTAAATGTATTTCTAACCCTAACCCTAACTCTAAATTTGTTTCTAGCCCTAACCCTAACCCTAAGGACACTTTTTCACTTGACCTGTCCCTCTGCCCAGTAGCCCAATGGGAGTACTTTCTCCCTCCCCATTTGGGGTAAGGGATGGGGGGGGCAGGGCACAGCACATGGTCACCATCACTGGACTAAGTGATTTGCATTTTATTCTGCAGAAGATAGTGGGAAGTTTTTGAAGGTCTTTGAGTTAGAGTTAGGAGAGAATAAGACATCATGAAAGGAAAGCCATGTTTTAGGGAGATGAATATAAAAGAGATATTCAGCATCAGTTGGAAGTAGGAAGAGATTAAAGGCAGGAAGACCAGTTAGGAGATGGTGATAATGCAGGGAGAGGAAAAAAAAATGCAGAAATAAAGTAATAAAGACCAGAAACTCAGAGTGAGCTTTTTGATATAAGGGGTGAATCTTGGGGAAACAGACCTTATCAAAACTGAAGCTTTTAAACCATTTGTTGACATAAAAAAAAAAATCTAGTGTGTTACATGACAAGGGGAGTTCAGTTTCCTCCTCTTTCTTTCCAGAAGACAGATTTAGTTTTGCTATTTCAATTATTCTTGTCATGTGCTCCCTAGTCACTGCTCTAACTCTGCAAATACACAGATGCCCAAGAGAGTTAATAGTTTCTATCAAGAAGGGCCTGCAAAATAAACGGGTTTCATTACTGTGGATTACAGGTACCTTTTATGAGCAAATACTTAGTACTGTGGAATGAAAAATCAAATACATGTTTGGGATTCCTTTCTGGAAATGGCAACAGAGGAGGCAATGAATAGGCAGTACCAGCTAAAAAGAAAAAGAAGAAGAAGAAGAAAAGAAAAAGGAAATCATGGTACCAACAACACATACAAAAAGGAATAAGCCAGTTTTCAAGCAGCTTGATCTCACAGTGCCTAGTAGAGTGATTAGTGTCAGACCTGGCTGAGAAGGGGTTCGACCTGAGGCAAATGAGACAGAGAGATTAAGTAATACAGCAAGACTTTTTAGGAGGAAAGGAAAGGGGGGTGGGGAAGAAGGGAGAGCAAGAGGATAGCCTGCAACCAGTAGGCAGCTAAGGGTCTCTACCTGGGTGGAGAAGGGGGCAATCTTTTGTAGGGTGATGGTCAGAGATGAGGTAACTTGGATTGTCTCTGTTGGGCAAAGTTGGGGTACTTGGGTCCAGATAACTGGAAAGCCCTAAGAGAGTTGGAAACCTCTGTCTCTGGGGGTGGGAAGTTCTCAGGCCTGATGGTTAGTGATGTAGGAGGTCATTCATCTGGGCTTGACAGGGACATCTTGGTGTCCTTCCAGGTTTTACTATTGTGGCAGTTTCTGTCCCAGGCTGGGGCAGGTGCTTGGGAAAGGGGGATGGATGAGGCAGTGGGACCTTTGGGCTCAGGCAGGGATTGAGGAGAGCAGGCTTTGGTCCTAGGGTCTATCAGTTAAGATGTACCAGATTTCATTAATCTCATTTGACAGATGAGAATGCCAAGGCAGGTGACAACAGAAAGAACACTAAATGATAGAAGAAGAACTTAAGAGACCTAGATGTTTGTTCCAATTCTACCATTAACTATGTGACTTTGGGTAAGTCAACATCTCTCAGTCTCTGTTTCCTTAATAATTTAAGAGACTCATTGGTATGAGCAGATTGAGCAGTTACAAATATGGCCCTCATCTTTGAGGGACATGCAATCCAGTGAGGAAGCTGGACCTGTTCTCTTTGTTAAAATCCATCACTAGGGGGCAGCTGGGTGGCTCAGTGGATTGAGAGTCAGGCCTAGAGACGGGAGGTCCTAGGTTCAAATCTGACCTCAGACACTTCCCATCTGTGTGACCCTGGGCAAGTCACTTGACCCCCATTGCCTACCCTTACCACTCTTCTGCCTTGGAGCCAATACACAGTATTGACTCCAAGACAGAAGGTAAGGGTTATTAAAAAAAATCCATCACTAGGTGCCTCTCAGACTTTGTTGCCAGTTATTTGGTGTTTACAATCCATTATATCTATGTTTTAATTTCCCAGCCTGTAAATGGAACAATAACACAAAATACCTTTAAAATGGACTTTTTAGGGGTACTTGGGTGGCTGAGTGGATTGAGAGCCAAGTCTAGAGATGGGAGGTCTTGGGTTCAAATCTGTTTTGAATCAAGTATTGATTTTAAGACAGAAGATAAGGGTTTTAAATTTTAAAAAATTTTAAAGACTCTTTCTATATAGACACCATGGATTTTTCCAGGACTTGAGCAACCTTGGGAAATTCCTCACCTCTCTTGGCCTTGATTTCCTCATTTGTAAAATGAAAGGCTTAGACCAAATGATCTCCAAGGTTCCTTCCACTTCCACTATTCTGCGACATCCTGAAGTATACATGTCATGTTGCTTCAAAACATACAATTCTTCTTTTTATCCTCTTAGAAAGCACAAGTAAGGGAAAAGTCACCTACATCCTCATTTCATAGGCACCAGTTGGGGGTGGGGAGGAACAGCTTTGTCCTAGTCCCATTCCAGAGTTGGTTATAGTCCAGACTGCAATGATTTGGTGGAAAGGGGAGGAAAGGAAGGACAATAAGGGGTAATGGTGTAAAGGAGAGAAAAGAAGTAAGAACTTCAAAAAATTCTTTTCAGTCACCTTTTCTGAATTATGCAAGCATAAAAAGAGATACACCTTTTTTGTGAGGTCTCATAAATCCTCCTCACATAGTACCAGTGATAAGGGCAAGCCTGAAGCCCCCGCTGAAATATGTATGTAATAGATATATTGCTTTCTATGCAATACATTTTCATTATGACATGATATGAATTCTCCTTTATTTTATGAAAATAAATTGCATAACCTCAGTCATACCATAACATTAAATATCAGGGCATGCATATATCACTATAATGGTATTCTACGTTGCTTCAGTTTCTTTAATGACTAGATCTCAAAGCACTTTTCCATCATGAATTAATTAACTCCAATACAAAAAAGATGAGTATTCTTTTCCTCATTTAAGAGTCTTTATAGTGTTTGAGTGACCCTTTAAAAGGAATTCATATATATAGTTGTATGTATAATATATATATACAGATACATACACACAATGTCCCAAAAAGTCTTTGTGCAGTCTTAATTTTAAGAACTCCAGAAGTCTAAATGCTACAAGTTTGCCAAAAAATCCATTTGGAAAGATAATTACTTAGAATTTTTAAATATTGATATGTTTCTTAATAAAGTTCAGCCTACCTACTGTCTTGTGCCATAGTTGATTTTTATACTTGTAAATAACTTTCAGCAGCTGCTGCTCAGTGATCTAAAAGATTATATTTGTAATTCTAGCTTTAGGATTATCCAAAGAACAAGGTTCTGATGTTTGTATGACAGTTTTGCTCTGATTCCACAAGAAAAAGCATAATGAAGATGGATCAGGATATCAAAGTAGTCAGGCAAGAGGATCTCCTCTACTAACCCACTAGGATGAGAAAATGTCACACATGAAAAACACAGTAGGAAGCACAGAATTGTCAAAAATTAAATATTATTGTTCTAGCACTATTAAATGAATTGAACTATTGTTCAAAACTAAATTAGTGGTGGGGGCAGCTGGGTAGCTCAGTGGATTGAGAGCCAGGCCTAGAGGAGACAGGAGGTCCTAGGTTCAAACCTGGCCTCAGACACTTCCCCTGTGCAAGTCACTTGACCCCCATTGCCTAACCTTACTACTCTTCTGCCTTGGAGCCAATACACAGTATTGACTCCAAGACAGAAGGTAAGGGTTAAAAAAAAAAACAACTAAATTAGTGGGAAAGAAATTTAAATAATTAAGCTTTCAAATGATGCTTCTTATAACTTCGTAGCATTTAGGCTTCTGAAGTTATTATTAAAGCTTAAACCTCCACTAAGACTTTTTGGGACATTCAAAAAAAGGAGACCTTGGTGAGGGGAAGACTTTTTGGGACAACCTACACAAACACACACACACACACACACACAAACCTGTATACATTCATATGTATATGTACATGTGTGTATATAAACACATCCAAAAAAGTTCAAAGCACTTGTAGAAATATGGTATTTTTTAAAAGGAGAGGAGTTTGATATTTAGCTCCATTTTATGGGAAAGGTTGGCAAAGATTAGGAGAGGTCTCCTGAGAAATTCCTGGGAGAGCCAATTTTGAACAAGAGTTCATTTGAATCCTCATCTGGCTTTTTGCATAGCCTAGAGGGAAACAAGTCAAATATCAGAAGATCATAGTAGCCTACATTCAGAACTTGAAGGGACCTAAGAGCTTCTAGTCCAACTCTCTCATTTTGGAAATAAGAAAATGAAGGTCTAAAGATTTTTAGTGAATTCTCTGAGATCATGTAGGGAGTTCACTGATCCAGAATTTGAATCCAAGTCCTCTGTAAAAAAGTAAAAGTAAAAATTTTTAAAAAAAAAGTAAAAAAGTCACCTGACAAAACAAACCAAAAACTTTCATTCTATAACTACACTGCCCATAACTACAAGTTTGAGGTCCTGGTCACAGAGGGCCTAGGCAAGAGATGACTGTGGTGTGCTTATCCCCATTAGTACCCAAGCACAAAGTATGGGAGTCAGTTTTAAACCTTAAATTCTATTCACATACAAGAGATGGCATATTAATATGGTTACTGTATTGTATATTCTTAGAGAGGGATGTGTATACAGAGAGAAAGACAGAGAGAGAGAGAGAGAGAGAGAGAGAGAGAGAAAGAGAGAGAGAGAGAAAGAGAGAGAGTTTCTAGTTCTTTCTCTACACAAGAACTTTATCCAACATCCTACATCCTACTAATAACTTGAGCTACTTCATATATCCTGCCTCTACACTACCCCACAAAACTTGCTAATTCCCATATTTCTCAAGGGCAAGTAAAATAACCAAAGGTATAGAGGATAAAATTTGCTATAGATAATCAAACTCGAATTTCAATCCCTGAGCAGATTTTATAATAGCACTATTAAATAGATTGATTTGAGTTTCTATTTGTTTTATTTCCCTTGTCAACACTAAATTAGAAATGTTGGTTCTCAGTAAAATGAAGGAAGGCTCTGGAAGCAGAAGGTGGCATCAGATGATCTCTCAAAATTCCTTTCAACTCTGGGACTCCTAGAACTTTCATCAAGCAACTCCTTTATGCACAATACTATAGGATACTGTATGATCATTCACAATAATAATGAAAACTTGATATTTACAGAACAGCTTTAAGATTTAGAAAGCATTTAGCACACGTCATTTTGTTTAATTCCCAAAATGGCCCTGTGAGGGAGATGCTTTGGCATTTTTATTCCTTTTTGTAGAAGAAGCAATGGACTTGGAGAGCTTTCCCCACAGACATACATTCTGCACCAGGTTTCTCTAGTGTCCAAATCCCAAGCTCTTTTGACTAAATCACCCAACAAGCTGCAATCAGCCCTTGACTAATCAATCAGTAAATATTTATTGAGTGCTTCCTAGCATATTTTCTTGTTTCATTAGCAGCAAAGACAGGAGATACTAGAATCCATTCAATAAATATTTACTCATATGTAGCATTATGCTAGGTACTTTGGAAGATGCCAGCAGGTAGAATACTGTATATAAACCCTGTCCTTAGGGCAATCAGGTTGGGAGGATGACACACATAAATACACTTTTGAAAAGTTGACTGAAGGATATACCAAATGCTCCAGGATGCCTGAAGAGAGTAAGTGCTATAGTTCCTGAAAGAAAAAGAACACCTAGGAATAGAGTGAGCAGGAAAGCTTTCTTGGATAAAGTGGTACTTATGCTAGGCCTTGAGGGAAGGGAAGGATTGAGATAGACTTAAAAGGTGGCTGGAAGGAAGCACTTGAGAAAGGAAGTATAAACAAAAACTCAGAGGCCAAATGTGCAATGAGGGCTCAGGGAACTAGGAGAAGATCAGCCTGGATAGAACAGTAGATTAATGTTGAAAAATAGCAAGCTATAAAATTATACATACCCTTTGACCCAGCAATACCACTACTGGTCTGTATCCTAAAGAGATTTTTTTTCAAAAAGGAAAGGAAAGGAAAAGGACCTATATGTACAAAAATATAGCAGCTTTTGGAAGTGGGAAAGAAATGGAAATTAAGGGGATGCCTATGAATTGGGGGGCTGGTTGAACAAGTCATGATAAATGATTGTGATATGATATTAGTGTGCTATAAGAAATGATGAGAAGAATGGTTTCAGGAAAACCTAGAAAGGCTTACATGAACTGATGCAAAGTAAAGAAAGCAGAACCAGGAGAATTTTGTATATAGCAATATTATATGATAATCAGCTGTGAATGACTTAGTTATTCTCAGTAATACAAAGATCCAAAACAATTCTGAAAGACTTGTGATGAAAAACACTATCTACTTCCAGAAAAAGAATTGATTGAACCTAAATGCAGATAGAAACATTTTAACTTCATTTTATGGGGTTTCTTAAATTCTGTTTTCTTTCATAAATATATGTTTTGCACAAATGCACACATATAATCTATGTCAAATTGTTTATTTTATTATGGGCAGAGGGAGGGAGAGACTTTGGAATTCAAAAAAAATTTTAATGAACTAAAATTGTTTTTGTGGGTATATCTGGGTGGCTCAATGGATTGAGAGCCAAGCCTAGAGACAGGAGGTCCTGGGTTCTAATATCACAATAGACACACCCTAGCTATGTGATCTTGTCACTTAACCCCAATTGCCTTACCCTCCCTGCTCTTCTGCCTTGGAACCAATACATAGTATTGATTCTAAGATAGAAGGTAAGAGGTTTTTTTCATTGATTTTACATGTAATTGTTAAAATATTAAGGAAGGAAGGAAGGAAGGAAGGAAGGAAGGAAGGAAAAAGAACTGGATGTAGAGGACTTTGAATGCCAGGTAAAGAAGTCTAGATTTTAACCTGTAGATCAGAGGTCCCCAATCCATTGCTTGAATCATTTAGTTATCTGTAAACAATAAGATCATAGATCTAGAGCTGGAAAGGACCTTAGAAGTCACTAAGTTCAGCCCCCTTGTTTTAAAATGAAAGTTTAAGTGACTTGCCCACAGTCACACAGATATTAGCGCCTGTGATTTCAAGTTCAGCACCATTTCCATGACTGCTTCCTATCATAAATATTCAGTCGCTAAGGCATGTCTATCAGCAGATTGGTGGAACTTCCCATCTTAGCAATCAGCATTCTCTCTTCCCTTAGTTCTTTCTGCCCCTCAGATTAGTGGTTTTAAGATTTTTTTTAATTATCATCAGGAAAAGGTAGGAGCCTCTGTTGAGGCTGATATTTTGCACCCAAGGTCTGCCTGTGAGAAGGATCCTATATAATTGCTGAGTGGGTGTGTTTGTTCAAAAGGAGATAATTCCAACCATCCATAACTTGTAGCCAACAGAAAGTTCAATGTTGGTGTTACCAGAATTCACTTTTCTGGGTCTTGTTATAATTGTTTTAATTGGCTCCAATAGAGCAGGCTGTGGAGACACCTGTGCTGACTATGTTTATCCACGGTTTGGGGGAGATGAGACATGTCACCCTTTCTCTTTTGGTTATATCTCTGGGTTTCTCTTCCTTTCTACTGTCATTTCTTATTTCCACTCCACTCCACAGCTGCATTAGTTAACCCTAGAAAGGGTCTTAAGAGGCCACTGAAAGATTTGCTTTCAAAGGTAAAGCAGTGCTGCTATCAGACCTACACTGCACAACAGCCTTTAGAGAAAGGTTCTATTTGTGTAGTCTGAGGCAAATTATCCATTGCTAACCTTGGAAGGCCCAGTAAAAAGTAAATAAAGAAATGGGAGCAGAGAAAAGACCAAACAGATGATGGCAAGATAAGTTACCAGGAGTGGGACAGGGTGGAGTTTTGTTTGGTCTCCTTGCTGCAATGAAAACCAGGTAGAGGACTGGAGGGTGACCAAAATCCCACATTCCCTTGCCACAAAACACAAGAGGCAGTGTAATACTGTGGAAAGAGCCCCACATGTGAATCAGAAGAACTGAGCTCAAATTCCCACTCTGACCCTCACCACCTCGCTCACTTCAGACAAGTCCCTTCATTTCTCGACATCTCCATTTCTTCCTCTGTAAAATGGCAAAGTTGGACACTGAGGCTCTTAATACTTTTTGTATCATGAACTTTTTCTAATTTTTTTAATGCACCAGATAAAATGCAGAGTATCACAAAGGAAACCAAATATTTTGAAATGCAGTGATTGAAACATTTTGAAAACAATTCAGAGACCCCAGGTTAAGAATACTTAGTAAATGAGGCAACTAGATTGCTCAATGAATAAAGTGCCAGGCCTAGACACAGGAGATCCTGGGTTCAAATCTGCCCTCAGATACTTCCTAGCTGTGTGACCTTAGACAAATCACTTAACTCCAATTGCCTAGTTTTTCTACCTTGGAACTGATACTTAGTATCTTTTTTCCCCCCAACTACATATAAAAACAGTTTCCAAAATTTTTCAAAAAATTTTGAATCTCAAATTCTCTCCCTCCCTCTCCACCTCAGCCCCAACCCCTTTGCTGAGATGGCAAACCATAGCATATAGATTTTACATGTACAATCATATAAAACATTCTTCCATACTAATCCTTTTGTGGAAGGAAACTTGAACAAAACTTAGCATCATTTCTAAGACAGAAGGTAAGGGTTTAAAAAAAAAGAATCCCTAGCAAATGATCTCTAAGATCCCTTCCAGTTCCTAAGGCTCTAAGAACTATTCTTTCAAATTCAATATTATTTTACAAATTCCTAACATCCCAGAAGAATTGTGTTTTTCCAAGTGTATATATGTGTTAGAGGCTACATAATTGGGCTCTACTTTCTCTCAAGAGAAGCACTTTCCTGTAAATATCAGCAAACTTAGTAACAAAGTCACCACATTCTCAGGAAAACATACTTCTAACAAGAAATAAAAATGAGAAGTTTTTTAATCTATCAGCAGAGCTCACTCTCTCTCTCCTGTTCTCCCCCTTTTCCTCTCAGTGACTACAATGAATAGCACAGCCCAGAGGGCTTTTCATTATGCATTTTTATTAAATAATTTTCTGATATGACAGAGAGGAGCTTTAAAATGTCCTCAGTTTTAAATGCAAGTTACAGGATCACAGAGGTGGCAATTCTGCAACAAATTATTATTTCTCCTTAAGCTCTTCTTTTGCTATTGTTTCTAGAGTTGGGTTAGAAGAAGGAAAGCCAAGCATCAATCAATTGATCAACAAGTATTTATTAAATGTCTAAAGTATGTCAAGCATGGTTCTAGGTGCTAGGGATATAAAGCCAAAAATAAAATCCCCATGGAGCTTATATCCTATTAGGAAGACAAAATGTGTTCACAGATTTAAAATTATGGAATATACTTTTAAAAAATGCACAGTGATGGAAGTTAGGAACTGGAGGGCTGACACCAACAATCATGAGAATCAGTAGAGACTTCTTGAAGGAAATGGACACAGAAGTCTTGATGAGAAGGGAGAAAATTCCAAGCTTGGGGGACAATCTATGCAAAGACATATAAAAATAAAATAGGCTCCATTGAGCATTGTAGAAGGGGAGGGTTGAGTTGAATAGGGACCTTAGAGGGACAAGGATGGTGTGAATGGGTATGAGAGAGAATAAAGGGATAACCAGTTGTGGCCTTCCACCTCAATCCTATGTTTTAATCTAGTTTTGCCCTTCTTCTTCCCTCAGAAGGAAGGAAAACGAATTTCCCTAGTATGAACCCTTTTTCCTTAGTTCTTAGTCTCAACCAAATTTCTCTGTCTTCTATTGCCTCACTGTGGCACAAGAGAGACTTTGGGTTCACAACCTCTGGCAGGGCCCACTATGCTGGTACAGTTCCAACCAACAATAGACTTTACTGCTGTCTCCTGAGAACCAAACTAGGTAAGTTCAGAATCAACCAGAAAGTTGGTTATCAGGTGAGGAATTTCAATGATTTCATTAACTGATGAATAATTATATGCATGGAAGGGTTGCAATCTGCATCAGTGAAGGGAGCATTCACACCAATGGAATCATAGATCTTTCAAAGTACTGAAGAAACTAGTAGAAAAATCAAAAATTCAGCTTATATTTGAAGGGGTAGAGGAGGGAAAGAAACTGAAGGGTGATAAATTTGATATAAGAAATTTTCATTAAGACACCAGAATTCCCAAATCTATTTCCCTGCCTTCAGAGCCCATTATGTAAGATTTGAGGTGATACCTCAGAGTTGTTTTGATTTGCCTTTCTCTAATTATTAGTGATTTAGAACACTTTCTCATGTGCTTATTGATACTTTTGATTTCTTTATCTGAAAATTGCCTATTCATGTCCCTTGCCCATTTATCAATTGGGGAATGACTTGATTTTTTATACAATTGATTTAGTTCCTTGTATATTTGAGTAATTAGACCTCTGTCAGAATTTTTTGTTATAAAGATTTTTTCCCAGTTTGTTGTTTCCCTTCTGATTTTGGTTGCATTGTTTCTGTTTGTACAAAAACTTTTTAATTTAATATGATCAAAATTATTTATTTTACATTTCGTAATTTTTTCTAACTCTTGCTTGGTTTTAAAATCTTTCCTTTCCCAGAGGTCTGACAAGTATACTATTTTTTGTTCACTTAATTTACTTACAGTTTCCTTCTCAAGTCATTCACCCATTCTGAATTTATCTTGGGGTAGGGTGTGAGATATTGATCTAAACCTAATCTCTCCCGTATTGTTTTTCAATTTTCCCAGCAGTTTTTGTCAAATAGTGGATTTTTTCCCCAAAAGTTGGGCTCTTTGGGTTTATCATACACTGTCTTGCTGACGTCACTTACCTCAAGTCTATTCCACTGATCCTCCCTTCTGTCTCTTAGCCAGTACCATATTGTTTTGATGACTGCTGCTTTATACTATAGTGTAATATCTGGTACTGCTAGGTCACCTTCTCAAGTAAGATTTAAGAGAAATTGCTCAATAGAGTTAGGATTTAGTCTTGGGATTTCATCTAATTCAAAAAAGTGCCCTCTCTTCCTTAACTCTAATCTATCCCTTCAACATATAGTATTCATTCCTTCTCTGATGCATTTTCTCATATTATTCTCCCTGACTTGGATTCCCTATTCTGTATGCACTCAGTTTCTACTAACACTTCAAGTTCCAGCCCAAGTCCTACATTCTCTATGTTGCCTTCTGGTTGGTTTCTCTGCCTCATTTCTCCTTACTCCACTCCATCTTCTACTCAACTGTTAAACTGGCCTTCCTAAAGAGTTAGTTTGACCATATCACTTTCCTAATTCAATAAACTCCAGTGGCTCTCTACTACCTCCAAGATCAAATATGAAATCCTTTGTTTGGCTTTTAAATCCCTTCATAACCTGGCTCTTTCCTATCTTTCCAGTCTTCATCTACCTTACATTCTACTGCATACCCTGCAATCCAGTGACACTGACTTCCTTGATCAAAATACCTCATCTCCCAACTCTGTTTTATCACTGACTGTTCCCCATATCAGTGCAGAAAGTTAACATTCATCTGTACCCCTTTATGGCCCCCAAAACAACCTTTTGTTTTTAAAGGAAAAAAAGTTTGACCTCAAGGTTGAAGCTACATACAAACAGGCTTCTCCCCTCTTATTGAGAAAGGGTAGAGACAAGTTCTTTGTTTATCTGTAAACAAGCTTCTTGGGTGACAAAGTTATTAAATGAGTCAGGCAGAACCACATAGAAAAGAGTGTACACACATGGTGAGCCATTCTAAACATCATGTGATGTTTTGATGGGGACATGATTGGGGATGTAGCCCCTAAGTGATCACCCTAATGGAAATGTGTCTTGATCAATGACACATATAAAACCCAGTGGAATTGCTCACTGGCTACAGGAGGGGGATGGGAGGAGGGGAGGGAAAGAATATGAATCATGTAACCATGGGAAAATATCCTAAATTAAGTAATTAAATAAATTTTTTCAAATCAGAAAAATAAAATAAAATTATTTGCAAATCTAATAAATAAATAAACAAATAAACAAACAAACAAATAAATAAATAAATAAATAAATGGGCAAGCAAACAAATAAATAAATAAATAGAAGGGCAGGCAAACAAACAAACAAGCAAATAAATAAATAAGTAAATAAATGAATAAATAAATGAATGAATGAATGAATGAATGAATGAATGAATGAATGAATGAGTGAGTGAGTGAATAAATAAATAAATAAATAAATAAATGAATGGCATGTGATCATTCCTGGTGTCCAGAAAACCTGTCTCTTGTCCTGCTTGAGGTCTGAGTCCTCCAATCAAAGAGGCTTGGGAAAGGGATATTATGAAAAGAACCAACTAATGGAAAGGACAGGAAATCAGGTTCTTTTCCTGAAATGTGGGACTTAGAAGGACACTTCTTCTGGCTCTGACCTGGCTTAGCCTCCTTACAGAGGAGGTGGCTGAAAGAGCTTGCCAGCCACTGTGGCTCACATTTTTTTCTTTCTTTTTCTGGCCTGCCTATTGCTTTTTAATAAATAATTATAAAATTAAGACATGGTTTATAGAGAATTTTAATTGTAATGCCAGGAAGGGTCTCTTTCCTCATCACTATCTTCTGACTTCCTTCAAGTCCCAGATAAAATTCCGCCTTCTACAGGAAGCACATACCAATCCCTCTTCTCTTAATTCTTTTTTCTTTCTTTCTTCTGATTTAGAATTGATACCAAATATCAGTTCCAAGGCAGAAGAGCAATAAGGGCTAGGTAATAGGGTTAGGTGACTTGTCCAGAGTCACATAGCTAGAAAGTGTCTGAGGACAAATTTGAACTAGGATCTCCTGTCTCCAGGCCTGGCTTTTTATAGCCACCTAGTTTCTCCAATTCCTCTTAATTCCAATGTCCTCCCTCTGTTGATTATCACCAATTTACTTGTATATAATTGGTTTGTACATAATTGTTTGCATGTTGTCTTGCTTTCCATTAAATTGCAAACTCTTCCAGAAAAAGCCCTGGATCTTTGGATTCTTTGCATCCTCAATAGCACTGAATACATAGGTGAGCAAAATTGTAGGTGTTCAATAAATGCTAACCAAAAAACTGTGCTAAATTGAAGTGGCCAGGTGCCTAGAGTGGGAAAAATATTTTTAACCTCTCTGCTCCCCTAGCCTTCTCAATGCTGGTCATCCTTTTTTTTTATAGTTCCTTCTCTATCTCCTTTAATTCTTTCTCTTCTCATTCCTTAAGTAATTATTAATTATATAATTAATTATTAGATGTAGAATACCCCAAAGTTCTGAGCTTAGCTCTCTTTTCTTTCTCTATTTCTCTATTTTCTCCATCTCCGTGATCTCAGCTGTTCCCATGTCTTCAACTATCACCTCCATAAAAATAATTACCAAATCTTTATCTCCAGACTCAATTCACCTTAGTTCCAAATCTTCATTCCTAAATAAAATGTAATTCATGTCTTTCTCTCCCCTAATGCCAAAAAAACACCCCATGCTGCTCTCCTTCTTGATTTCCCAAGTTCTGTTATTGACATTGTATCCTGCAGTCATTGACTCAAAATCTCAAGTTCTTCTTTGGTTTGACCCTTTCCTTCATACTCCATAGGTCTTTGTTCTCTCTTACAGAGTCTATTGCGATGGTGTCATAGAATCATAATGTAAAGGTGGGATTCAAATGAATAAATCAATCAAATCACGGACCCATTTAAAGCAATATCGTACCACCTCACACCCATCAGACTGACAAAGTTGAAAAAAAGTTGAAAAAGAAAGTTGAAAAGAAAAGAATAAATGCTGGAGGGAATATGGGGAAAGAGGTACAATAAATGAACTGTTGAGAGAGCTATGAACTTGTCCTGTTTTGTAATACAAATAACTTTGAAAGACTTGGGAATTCTGGTCAAAACAATAGAACCAGTCACAGTTCCAGAACACAAAACATGAAACATACTATTCACTACCAGAAAGAGAAGTGATAGACTCAGACTGAAGAATGTAACACTTTTTTTTTGGACCTGGCTCCTTATTCTACTTGACTATATGTATTTATAACGGGTTTTATATTTCTTGTTTTCTCAGTTGGTTAGAGAGGGAAAGTGAGAAAGAGAAAATTCAAAACTAAAAGTAAAATAAAATTGAATTTCAAAAATATGATGCCTTAGTGAGCTGAGAATACATCTTAATCAATAAACACCTTATACTAATTGCAAAAAGTCCTTGATCACCTAATGTTACACAGGAAGTGTGTTCACATTCGTTGAGGAATTTGGTCAAACGTTATAAAATATGAAGCCATTTCAGGCCAAAGATATGTGAGCCAGCAAAGAAGAAAGAGTAATCTTCCTGCTCCCCTTGACCAGAGGAGGACCCAATGAACTTTAGAGTACTGGATGATTTCCAATTTTCCAATTGCCATCTGAGCATCATCCACAGATCAGTGTATCCTCAGATAGGCTGGACTCAGATTCAAGAATCTACAAAGGAGGAAAGTTATGCCATGCCTAAGAGGGATTTCTTGAGATCTCTAGCAAAAGAGTTTACAGAAGCTGAGAGTTACCCCTTTTGATAAATATGCTCTTTAAGCTTGAACCTACTTACCTCTGATGTTTTGTATCAGCTGTACCAACTCTACCTTGCCCCAATAAGGCACCTCTTTCTAAAAGCTAATGAAGTCTGGCTGAATAATTAATAGTCAATCCATAAGCATGGCAGGAAATACAATGGTAAAGGGGACACGGAGCTAAAGCACTAGAGAAAACACCAAATCTTCAGGGCTGTCCTTAGAAATCTTAAGAGAAAGATGTAGCCTTTGCTCTCTAGGAATCCAAATCAACAGTTAAGTGAGTAAGAGTTGGGCTAAGGACCTCCTAAGTCTATGCTACAAATGTGTGGAATCTGGAAGGGAACTTGGAGTTCATATATTTCAGCCTGTTTATTTAACAACCTCCTTACATAAGGTTTCCAACATCCTGAGATGTCACACATAAGTAAATTACAGAGCCAGAATTTGAATACGGATTTTCCAAATTGTTCTGGGTTTTTTAAAATTTGTTTGTTACATTAAAATTCCCATGTATCTCTTTCTCTCCTTCCCCTTCCAGCACTAGAGAAGGCATCATTTGACAAATGGATATATGTATATATAAAATTATATCTTGCTGGTTTCTACTTATCAGTTCTTTCTCCAAAAGCAGACACACCAGTTTTTCTGTTGCTAAATATAATGTTCTCTTGGTTGGGCTCAACCTTTTCTCTTGTATGCTACTTTCTCTCCCCTTTAATCCATCCTACATACTTCTAGGTGTTGTTTATCTTCCCAATATGCAATCTTGACGAGGTCACCCAACTACTACTCCCAGGTCAAAATTTTTTGCCATTGCCTAGTGAATAAAACCCAAACCATTTGGCATGGCATTCAAGGTCCCTCAGCATCTATCAATGCTAAACTGATGTGAATTACTATTATTTCCCCAACTTCTAGAGCCTTCTTCCTCTTCTTATGCCTTGCATTAGCCAAACCATACTATTCACTTTTCCCAGACCTAATCTCACACTTTCTAACATCTCTGCTTTTGTGTACACTGTTCTTCTCTCTTAGAATTCCCACCCTCAGGCTTTTCAAATCCTATTCGTACTTCCAGGCCAGGCTTAAATGCTATACTTAGGAACTTTCCTTAGTTCCTACCAAATATTCCCTGAAATAGTCTTTTTCTCCTCTGCATTCCAAGAATGCAGCACTCCTTTCAACATACAAAAGTGCATGAAATGGACTGTCCTATAAATTACTTGAAATCTTCAGGATAGGGTATACCAAAGGCTTTATGAGGCCATTCAGGACTTACCTCAGGGGTCAACTCCTCTGTGAAATCTTACCCCAGCCCCCAAGTTGTAAGTGCTCTCTTTTTGCCTCAATTTCCCTTGTGCCAAACTTATTTCTGTATTCTAGGGCTGAAATGACTTCATGTTTTATAGTATACCCCTAGAGTATGGCCAAGTTCCCTCCAGGAGGATGTAAACTCTTGAGAACAGGAATGTTATGTTTTTCTTTTTCTATCTCCAATACCTAGCACATGTCTGATTCTTCATAGGTGTGCTTAATAAAATTTTGTTGAATTGAATCCTTTAATATACATGAATCTTTTTTCTCATTTTTGATTGTAAACTCCTAGAGGATAGAGACAGCAATCAATTTTGCCTGGGTAAACTCTTCAGCTTGTAGAATGGTTCTTTGTGCATAAGATGCATTCAATAAGTAATTGTTTCAATGATTGTTCCTTTTCATAAGACAGTGTGGTATAGTGGAAAATAAACTGAATTTAGAGTCAAAGTTTGGCTGTATTAGTAATATCTATGTGACCTTAGATTCTTTCACTTCCTAAGCCTCAGTTTTCACATCTGTAAAATGAGAGGGTTGGGGTTCTCAACCCAAGCATTCCTGCAAAGATTTCATGGAGTCCACATATTTACATGGGGGGGGGGGACTTCATTTCATAACCTCTAACTGAAATTTAGCATTTCCTTCAATTATTTTGTTAAAACAAAATGTCTTTCTGAGAAGGGGTCCATGGGCTTCCTCAGACTTCCAAAGGGGTCAGTGACACCAAAAAAGTTTAAGAACCCCTGTCCTGAAAATCTTTTAAGATCTCTTCCAACTCCAAATCTATGAGCCCAGAAGATTGTGGTTATTCACCAAAAAAAATGAACACTTAGAAGGGGCTCACGGGATTTACTTCCACCCTCATTGCAATTGCAACTTGTGCTTCAGGCCAAACTATACCAAAGTCCCCATAGGGTTGTGATTATGGAGAGGCAAACTAACGTCCAACCAACCCATCCTAGGGGTTATCTTGTTTTCTGTTTGTGGGTTACCCTTAGCCGTACTGATGGAAGGGAATATAATTTCCACTTCAGCCATATGTCTTTCTAAAAGTATTACATGAAATTGTGAAGGAATCAATTCAAATCTTCTTAAATTCCAAGTGGAAATGTGTCAATTACAAGGCTAATACAGCTGCCTTTTATCAGTAGGTTGCCAGATAGGGTCACATTCCCAGTTTACTAATTAACTTTTCAATATTCCCCAAGCTAAAGGGTAAATTTATTTAACTCACACTAGGCATTGATACACATGTTAAATTAGACATCTTATCTGTGACCTTAGTTAAGTTTATCTTTTTTTGGATGGAGCTGTTCATTTTTTCATTATCTCCCAATCATAGTCAAGCATAGGCTTCAATATCTATAGATGCACCTGGTTCCATAGAAGAAAAAGAAAAAAAATCCATCCATCTCCACAGCTGGGCCTGAGCAAGTCTGGCTGGCAGTGAGAGGAAAGGATGTTCCAGGGTGAAAGTGGCAGAAAGCACAACTGTAGATTTATCACTATTTGTTCCACATTTTCCTCTGCTCCTTTATCCTGAGGTTGCCCTTTAATGGATGCAGTAAGTATAATTCTTTGTTCCTCATATTTTCCAGGGAGTAAAGAATCTCCCCATAAACAAAAAAGTTGAAACAATAATGTAAATTATTTCTCCAGATTCACAAAATCATTGCACCATTGATTAGAAAGGTCTTCAAAGGTCACCTAATCCATTCATAACTTGAAGGATGAGCATCCCTTACAACAGTCCCCACAAGGGGAAATAAAACTGGTCTTCTCCTTGAAGACCTCCAATCTAGAGGAAGCTACTCCTTTCTGAAGCACCTCATTCCAGTATTTACCAGCATTAATTTAGTCAATTCTTCCTTCTGTTGAGTCAAAATCTGCCTCCTTGTAAATTCTACCCATTGATTCTAGTTCTCCCTTTCTGAAGCCAACCTGAACAAATTTGCCCTGTGACAACTCTTGAGTATTTGTGTACAGCTGCCATGTCCTTCTGCTCCCATTCATCTCTTGGACTGATCCTGACATAGCATAATTTTGCAACTCCTTCATATCTGGCTACTCTCCTCAGAGATAAGCTCCACCATGTCATAGTGTTCCTTCAAAGTTTCACAAATTCAAATTCATCTCACAGAATCTTAAGGTTTCAATACCTAAAGAGACATTTTAAATCATCTAGTCCAAGATAGGTGGTACAATGGATAGAATGTCTGGCCTGATGTGAAGAAGACTCATCTTTCTGAGTTAAATCTGGCCTCAGACACTTATTTGCTGTATGACCCTGGGCAAGTCACTTAACCATTTTGGCCTCTATTTCCTCACCTGAAACTTAGATGATGGCCAAGGTTCCTTCCAGGTTTAAATCCTTATAATCCCACAACCAGTGCCAAGTCAATCCTACAGACTCAGAACAAACAATATAAAAGTAGGAGAAGATGCTACATTAGCACAAAATTATGGAACACAACACTGCCAGCTCTATTCAGTGGTTAGATACTAAACAATGAAACAAAGGCACCCACTAGAGACCTTTTAAAGAAATTGGTTTTATTAAAAGTAGGCAGTTTTTCTATCAGGATTAACAGGCCTGAAGCACTGGCCTGCGAGTGTCAGCAAGAATCCAAAAGGGATCTCTGTCAAGCCTAGGGCAAAGACATCATCTGAAACCATCCACAGTGGAAATCTGCTGACTGGCCCCCCCTCACTCTCTGTGCTGTACCTGACCACAGTTTGCAAAGGTCTATATTCATTAAGAACAAATGGGATATAATTGTCAGACAAGGCCCAATAATTGCTTTTTCGGACTTTGTTTAAAAGTAGTCAATGACATTAGACATTGAAGAGGTAGAGAATCCAACTCTGGGGGAAAGGAGAAGAAAGGAAAATTCTTGCTCACTTTCTCTGGGTCTCTGTCTCTGTCTGTCTCCCTGTCTCTCTGTCTCTCTCTGCCTCTCTCTCTTTCTCTCTTTCTCTCTCTGTCTCCCTGTCTCTCTGAGTCTTTGTCTCTGTCTGTCTCCCTGTCTGTCTTTCTGTCTCTGTCTCCCTGCCTCTCTATCTCTGTTTCTTTGTCTCTCTCTCTCTGTTTCTCTGCCTCTCTGTCTCTGTCTCTGTTTTTCTGTCTCTCTCTCTCTCTGTCTCTGTCTCTCTGTCTCTCTATCTCTCTCTCTCTGCCTCTCTTTCTCTGTTTCTCTCTGTCTCCCTGTCTATCTGTCTCCCTCTCTATCTCTGTTTCTCTCTGTCTCCCTGTCTCTCTGTCTCCCTCTCTATCTCTGTTTCTCTCTCCCTGCCTCTCTCCCTTTCTCTGTCTTCTCTTGTCTCCCTGTCTCTCTGTCTGCTTGTCTCTCTGTTTCTCTATCTCTGTCTCTCTCTTTCCCTGTCTCTGTCCATCTCTCTATCTCTGTCTCTATCTCTCTGCCTCTCTCTCTGTCTCCCTCATTGGAAAGGAACAGGAAGGGTGGCAGGTTCAGGATCTCAAAGCCAGACCCAAGAAGTAGTAGCCTAAAACCAGTTTCACTGGACAGAATCAAACAGTGAAAATCAACCCAATAGCCATTAATGAGCTGCTCAGCTTACAGACTTAATCAGAGTCAGGGAATTGTAGACCTTCACGTTTGCATAATGGCATTCGCTCTCCCCTCATTTCATAGGCATTTTCAATTAATCCTTAGGCAATTAACTGTGCAGCTTAACTGAAATATGTGGCATTCAGGCAAGATTAAACTTAATACAGTCAGCTAGCAAAGCTTTCCATATTCAGGGGTTTAATGAGGTGATAATGGGGAAGAAACTGTCCTAACCCTTGCTAAACCAGGCTAAATAAACCAAGTCTATAGAGCTTTGTTAAAACACACAGAAATAAACAGAGCGGCCTTGAATTGTCCCTGCTTTGAGGAAGGCTGGGGCCCATGTAATCTCCTGGCAGCAGCTTGTGTTCCTGATCTCTCCCCTGGCCCTCCCTGGGATGACCCCAGAATGTAGCTCTTCAGAATACTAAGAGCCCTTTAGATAGTAGTTGAGGGTAGGGGATGAGGAGGTGGGAAAAAAAAAGATGCCCATGTAGGCATGTATTAGGAGTGGGAGGTGGGCAGTTTCTGCACAAACATGCCAACTCCTACCACTGCTCAGAAGGGATTTTTCTCTACCCATCCAGCTATTTGTTTAACTTTATCTTTACATTTTTCTTTTTCTTTCCAAAATTAGCAAAGAGATTCTCTTGGTCAGGCACCTCAAGTTCTGAATTTTCAAGCATGGCCACTGGGAAATTGATCTATGAATAAAATATCATACTATGGCTTTCCTGTTGTATTAGAAAGAGCCCTGGATTGGAAGTCAAAAGGCCTGGGTTCTCATATAACTTCAATCCAGTTATTTAGCCCCTCTGGGTATATTTTTTCATCTGGTTTTTATTGTTGTTCTTGTTGTTTAAGGGTATCTGATTCACTGTGATCCCATTTGGGGGTGGGGGCAAGTTCCTGACAAAGATACTGGAGTGGTTTGCCATTTCCTTCACCAGTTCATTTTACAGATGGGCCAACAGAAGCCAACAGGGTTAAATGATGTGCCCAGGGTCACACACCTAGTATCTGTGGCAGAATTTAAACTCCAGGCCCAGCACTCTAACTACCAAACCACCTTCATCTGTTAAATGGGGACAATAAAAACTAGACAGTAACCTCTAGAGGAAAGTTCTTTGTAAATCTTTAATCCCCATATAAAGGTGAACTTCTATTATTAGTTTACAACTATTTATTTATTGCCTATTAAGAGTGCTTTCACAGGAGCAAGCATTATGGGGGTTGAGAAGATAAGACATGTATAAGAATAACTATAATAACAAGGAGATAAAGACTCTGGGGGGAAGTTAAAAACAAAGTGCTACAGGAACTCCAAGGTGAACTCGTACCTAGAAGGAGTGAGGAGGCTATAAAATGAGAGGGCTGGGCTAGAATCTTTCTATAATGCCTTCCACATGTATGTTTTCTGAAGTAATCACCTATGATCATATGATGAGGAACAGCTTCATAGAAGAGGTAGCACTTGAGCTTGTAAGGATTAAAAGGTGAATAGCATTAAAAGATGTACAAAGACTGGAGAGATGGGGGAAGACTGAAAGAGGGTATTCAAGGAAAATCCAGTAGTTCACTTGGGTCAGAAGATGGAATTGCTATAAGAGAATAGGGAAATGAGACTAAAAAAATGGAACTCGATCACAGAAGTCTTTGAATACAAATTAATTCAATTTTGTGCCATTTGAAATAAACATTTATTATGTGCAAAGCACTATATTGAGTCCTGGAGAAACAATAAGGAAAAGTGAAATAATTTATTCTATCAGCAATGGGGAGTCACAGAATGTTTTGGAACAGAAGAGTGACAATCAAAATGGTTCTTTGAAAAGATTTATTTCCTTGATATGTGCAGGGATGGAAGGGAAGGGAAGGGAATAAGCATTTCTATAGTACCTACTATGTGTCAAGCAACAACTCTGTAAGGTACATATTGTTATTATCTTATTATCTTATTTTTATTTTAGAGTTGAAGAAACTGAGGCAAACAGAGATTAAGTGACTTGCTCAAGGTCACCTAACTAGTATAATTCTGAAACCAAATATGAACCAAGGTCTTTCAGACTCCAGAAGATTGATCACTTCTGTCACTAGCTGCCTCTATGGAGGCAGAGAATCTAAGAAAGAAAAGAGTTAAGAAAAGTTACAATTATATTTGTCCAGGTGTGAAAGAATAAAAATAATGGGATTGGATGGGAAAACGAGACTCTGGGAAGAAAGAATCAATATGCTGGATTACTGAGTAGATGTGAGGGGTAAGAAAGACTGAAAAAAATCAAAGATTCCTTCCCTGAGGCCTGGCTAACTAACAATTGTAATACTACCAAGAACAGAAACAGGGAAACAAGGAGGCAGCTGGTTTGAGAAGAAAAAATGATGAGTTCCATTTGGATCATCTGGAGTTTGAGGTGTCAGCAGACTACCAAGAGAGGCAAGTACAGAAATAATCTAGAGATGGAATTTAGAATAGTGGCTAACTTTTATTTTATCTTTTGTAAAAATAAATCATCAATTTTAATTTTTTCACTCACCCTAAAGCAAAAATAAGTTACACATAGGTGACAAAATGCTTTGGACAGGGAATAAGGAAGACCAGAGTTCAAATCTTACTTCAGACAATGACTGGTTGTATGATCTGGGCATGTCTTTCAATCTCTGTCTACCTCAGTTTCTTCATCTTTAAGACAAGGGATTTGGACTTGATGACCTCTAAGTTCCTTCCAGTTCTAAATATATTTACCCCATGTTTCTATAAACAAAATCAGAAAGATCTCTTTTTAAGTCCCACCTGTAGCACATTTTGTTGTTGTTGTTTGGTTGAATCTGACTCTTCATGACCCCATTTGGGGCTTTCTTGGCAAAGATACTAGAGCAGTTTGCAATTTCCTTCTCCCATTCACTTTACAGATGAGGAAACTGAGACCTACAGGGTTAGATGACTTGCCCAGGGTCACACAGCTAAGAGGTATCTGAGGTCAAATTTGAACTCAGGAAGAGGAGTCTCCCTGAATCCAGACCCAGTGCTCTATTGCTATGACACCACCTACCTGCAGTGACCGTAGACAAGTTATTTAATTGTCACTGACACTCCCAGGTCCAGAGAGATCAAACATGCCTGCCACAGACAGTACTTTCCAATGCCACTGGAACTAAATTAAAGTGCAATTGGGAAATATTTAGCAAAATAAATTAAAATACAATAAAATATACATGATATCACATTTTAAAACTAAGTCAATATTCTGCCTGAAGGGATCTTTATGTACTGGTTAGTGGCCCAATTTCTATGTGAGTTTGACACCAATGCAGGCATCTCTATAAGCTGCAGAGAGGGTGCTGATCTGCTTTAGAGAGAGAGAGGGAGATCCCTCACCTTGTAGTTCCTTTTACTAATGAAAACACAAATCCAATCCCGGCTCCCTTGTAAGCAAAGAAAAACCAAAAATGGCTGAATGGCTTTTGCTAAAATTTTCAAAATGAGAGGGAAAAAAAAAACAAATAAAAAGCAAATTCACTTTTATACAACAGGTTGGAGAAGATGCTGGCTTCCATGGCTTATGTCCAACAGGATGATCCAAAGGGAAGCCAACGTTTGATAAATCATCACTCACTAAAAGAGTGACAAAGGGCAGAATTTGGGGTACTTTAGAAGACCTAGGAGAAGGACTAAGAAGCCCTAGACCTTCACTACCTGGGGAACCACAAGGCTGGAATTCTAAAGTCCCTTCATGCTAGAACACGTCTAGGCATGCCCTGCCTCCCCTCCTGCCAAATCCGAATTATCTCCAAGTTAATAATCTTCCCTTGGACAATGTCCTACCCCATTCGCAGTGTGGGTGACCCTGTAGGTTCCCAAAGGGTATGCCGGCAGACCACAAGCTTTGGCAAGTCAGACCAGCATAGACAAGGTTTGACAATAGACCCAAGAGGAAATTAGATCTCTCATCTGCAGACAATAGATGAATTTTTCAATCAGATAAATTCACTGCTACACAGAGAAGCTATAAAGAAGAGAGCCATAACTTTCTTTTTTTAAAACCCTTACTTTTCATTTTGCAATCAATATTGTGTATTGGTTCCCAAGCAGAAGAACGGTAAGGGTTAGGCAATGGGGTTAAATGACTTGCCCAGGGTCACACAGTTAGGATTGTCTGAGGTCATATTTGAACCTAGAATCTCCTGTTTCCCAGCCTGGCTGTCAATCCAGTGAGCCAGCTAGCTGCCCTCTATTCTTAACCTTTTTTGTAACATCAGCCTCTTTGGTTGTCTTGTGAAACCTAGAAATTCCGTTAATACTTTTAAATGCATTAAAAAATACAATTATCAAAACACCGGGAAAAAAATTTACAGACTCTACAGACCCACTTTTTGTGTCAGTGAAGTGAGAAAGGGCCCACACTGAATTAATCACATATCAAAGTATAATATTTACATATTTTGTCATTATCTTTATTTTTCATTTATTTATTTTTAATATTCTTATCTCCAAATTCTCTCCCTTCTTCCAGGCCATCCCCCACTATGCAAATGATATATCAGTTTATATACTCAAAGTCATGCAAAACATTTCAATTAAAAAATTTTTTTAAATAAGAAAAAGCAAGAAATATAAAGAAAGTTTTTAAAAAGCTTCAATCTGCACTGATTTCATCAGATCTCTCTCTGGAGGTCCTTTGGAATTGTCTTGGAATTTTACACCTTTTAAATTCTTTTCTATACAAGATCTCATTTATTCCCCCTGATAATCTTCTGAAACATTACATAGGAATTATAGCATTCATTCTACAGTTGAAGAAACTGAGGTATAACTGATGAATCAAAACATAAAAGATATAGTTTATATATACATTTTTTCCAAAGTATGTCTTTTCTAGTGTAGGGAAAGGAGGGAAGGAGATACCTGGGAATTTTAATGTGATCAACAAACACAATGTTCCTTAATTAAAAAAAAAGAAATTGAAGTCCAAAGAGTTTCAATGATTGTCCAATATTACCAAGGAAGTAACTGATACAACTTCCAGCCTCCCCCCTAAGCATTTTAGATCATACTGTTTCTCCAAAAAAAAGAAAAGCTAATGGGGAATAGGAAAGATAGATAAATGATTCCCCAAAAAGCTCAAAAAAACCTGTTCTGAAGCATCTTCCCTCACAAAAGTCCTTTACTAATAGATCTATTAATGAGTAGCAAAATAGGATTCTTTCTATTTCATTTCCTTTTATTGTCCTTACCTACACTGGGCCTCAGTTTCCTCATGAGGATGCTGGACTGGTCGATCTCTAAAGTTCCTGCTAGCTCTAAGATTGTTTGACCTTGATTTTCTAATTTCCCAGTCCCCATGAGAAATTGGCCATCAGATAGAGAAGATGGGGAAGGCATATAATCTGAATAATCAAAAAGCTGGTGAATCCAACCCAGAATCTATTCTGCCCAGGTGAGATGGAATGGTTAATCATGAGTAATCCTGTGAAATGCAATGAGAAAGCTGAAAATTGGCCAATTCACCTAAGTAGCTAAATTATTCCAAGCAATAACCTCAATTTCTTCCCTCTTCTGGGGCCAAGATAACCAGGTATGAGAACAAATGGGTCTCTCTGTTGCCATCTATCTCCGCATATTGTAATACTGCATCTGTCTCTCCCAATTCAGGTTGCAATAAAACTTATTCCATTTAAAATCTGTTAAGTCCAAAAATAAGACAATAACTGAGCAAATTAAGGTATGTTAAATGATAGAATACGATATTGCTATTAAAGAAGAAAAATATATGGACAGTATTCATTCAGAGAGTCACAGAAAGTCAGAGTTGAAAGTGTCCTTAGAGAGTTTCTACTCCAGTCTTCTTCATATTGGAAGTGAGGAAAGTGGAAAGTTATATATTAAAAATGACAAGTGAAAAAGAAATTAAACACAAAAATGGTATGTAGATAATAATCACTGCAATGTAAAAATGTACTGTGGACATTAATGAAGATCAGAGAAGAATACAGAGTGACATAATTAGAGTTTAATGTTCATTAGGTTTGGGGCTTTTTATTTTTTTTAAGATCCTCAAGTTGAAAATTTTATATATTTTTTGAAAAAAAAAAAGAATCAACTCATTTATTTCACATGGATCAGGCCCTGAATGTTGAGTTTGAGTAGATTTAGAGTTGGTAGCACTAATTAATTTATTTCAGTTTCTGAGTATGAAAGAAAACTTAAAACGACTATGTTAATGGTGCAAATAGATCATTTAATGGTCTGATTTTATTCCAAAGACTATGGAGTTTTTCTTCACAGGTCAGTAACGTGAAGGAAGATATCATCAGATAGACGAGATTCTCCTGGATCTTTCCTTCCTTGGTTAAAGAAGGAAACTTTGAGCATTGTTTAGGAAGGCCTGTCCTCCTCCACCTTCCCTAGAAGCAGTTAGCAGTGTAGTAATGAATACCACCTGGATTGGAGTCAGGAAAGCCCGTGTTCAAATCTGGCCTTAGATATTGACTAGTTCTCTAACCCTGGGAAACTCAATTTCTATCTGCCTCAGTTCCCTCAACCCTAAAATGGGAATGATGAGAACCTACCTACCAGGTTGCTGTGAGAGTCAAATGAGATAATATCTGTAAAGCACTTGGCACAGTGCCTGGCACATAATAGATACCTAATAAATTTTGTTTCCTTCTTTTCCCCACTCCATCAATCAACCAGTAAGAAAGATTTATAGAACAACTGATATTAGCTTAGCTAAATACAAATGAAAGGGAGCTGGGATTGGCAGGGAGAAGGTAGTACTGACATTCCAGAAGGGCAAACATCATCTTCATGGAGTCACAGAATCTTGGGGTGGGATGGGATCTCATTGGCTATCTCATCTGATATACCTGAACAGGACTCCTTACTATACATACCCAATAAATGATCAGCCAACTTCTGCCTGAATATGTTTGGCAAAATTTAACCTGCACTGGGCAGTTAGGTAGAACATGGCTAGAGCACTAGGTATGGAGAGAGGAGGATCTGAATTCAAATTTGACCTCAGATACTTCCTAAATCTGAGACCCTTGGCAAGTCACTTAAACACCCATTGCTCTAGTCCTTGCTATTCTTCTATCTTAGAATTGATAGTAAGACAAAAGATAAGGAGAAAGAAAGAAAGAAAGAAAGAAAGAAAGAAAGAAAGAAAGAAAGAAAGAAAGAAAGAAAGAAAGAAAGGAAGGAAGGAAGGAAGAAAGGAAGAGAAGGAAGGAAGGAAGGAAGGAAGGAAGGAAGACATGGAGAGAGAGACATGGAGAAAGATGGAGAGGGGGGGGAGGGAGGGAGGAAAGGAGGGAGAGAGAGAAATAAATTTAACCCACTTACTCTTCAGGTCATCACTTCCCCTTCTGAAGAATTCAAATTATTGGGAGATTTCCTCTCATGTCAAGAATCACATCAAGAATCAGTTTTGCCCAATTTTTGCCCAAGTTCCTTGCATTGCCCTTTGGGTCCCAGAAGAATTTTTATGTTCCTTGTTCTTCCCAGAGTCTTGCCTTCTCTTCTTCAATCCACATGCTCCCAGACCATTTATCTGATCCTCAAATACTCTATGTCACTGTCAGTTGGTTTACTGGTTATTTCCCAAAGAGAACTATCTCCTTTTTAAGAGTCTTTGCACAAGTTGTCATCCTAATTTTTTAAAATCAGTTTCTGATTCTCCACCTATTAAGTACTCCCTTCAAATTAATCTGCATTTATTTTGCATAAAACATAAATTATGTTTATTCATGCACATGCTGTTTCTCCCAGTAGAATATAATTTCTTTAAGTCAGCTACTGGTTCATTTTTATCTTTGAACTCCAATGCCTAGCACAACTTCTAGTACATAATTGTTGTTGTTGTTAGTCATTTCTGTCATGTTAGATTCTTCCTGATTCCATTTGTGTTTTCTTGACAAAGATACTGGAGTGGTTTACCATTTCCCTCTCCAGTTCTTTTTATACATGAAGACACTGAAGCCAAGAGGGTTAAGTGACTTACCTAAAGTCACACAGCTAGTATCTGAGGTCAGATTTTAATTCAAATCTTCCTGACGCTAGGCCCAAGTTTCTATCCAATCTGACACCTAGCTGCTCATTAAGTACTTAATAAATTCTTGCTGAACTGAATTGATTATGGCATGACCTCAATGGCACAGAGGCAGCTAGGCTCTGCAATGAATCAAGCCTTTGACCTGGAATTGGGAAGGCAAGTTCAAATCCAACTTCAAATACTTAAGTTTAGTTGTATGATCCCAGACAATTCTCTATATAAGTTTGCCTCATTTAAAATTGAACCCAGTGTGCTTATTTGTTTAAGAATGTGAAAAATCCCCACTTTCTCATTCTTTTTTTAAATTTTTTAAACATTTATTAATATTTATTTTTTAGAAAAGTTAACATGATTACATAATTCATGCTCCTACTTTCCCCTTCAACCCTTGAGCTCCCCCCCCCCATGGCTGATGCATATTTCCACTGGTTCTAACATATGTCATTGATAAAGACCTATTTCCAAATTGTTGATAGTTGCCTTGGTGTGGTAGTTTTGAGTCTACATCCCCAATCATGTCCGCCTCAACCCATGTGTTCAAGCAGTTGTTTTTCTTCTGTTTCCATTCCTCTAGTTCCTCCTCTGAATGCGGGTAGCATTTTTTTTCATAAATCCCTCAGAATTGTCCTGGGTCATTGCATTGCTGCTAGTACAGAAGTCCATTACATTCGATTTTACCAGAGTGTATTGGTCTCTGTGTACAATGTTCTTCTGGCTCTGCTCCTTTCACTCTGCATCAATTCCTGGAGGTCTTTCCAGTTCTATTCTGTGTTCACATAACTTATTTATAGTTTCCCTCTTTATATTCAAGTCATTCACCCATTCTGAATTTATCTTGGTGTAGGGTGTGAGATGCTGATCGAAACCTAATCTCTCCCATATTGTTTTCCAAATTTCCAAGCAGTTTTTGTCAAATAGTGGATTTTTGTCCCAAAAGTTGGGCTCTTTGGGTTTATCATACACTGTCTTGCTGGTGTCATTTACCCCAAGTCTATTCCACTGATCCTCCCTTCTATCTCTTAGCCAGTACCATATTGTTTTGATGACCACTGCTTTATAGTATAGTTTAATATCTGGTACTGCTAGGCCCCCTTCCTTCACATTTTTTTCATTGTTTCCCTTGATATTCTTGATCTTTTGTTATTCCAAATGAAACTTGTTATAGTTTTTCCTAATTCAGTAAAGAAGTTTTTTAGTAGTTTGATAGGCATGGCGCTAAATAGGTAAATTAATTTAGGTAGAATGGTCATTTTTATTATGTTAGCTCGTCCTACCCATGAGCGACTCCCTGCTCCAAAAATCCATTTAATATATTGTCCTCAGATAGAGGACGTATCAGATATTAAACTGATAAGAACAGATACTACACTTGATCTTAGCCAAAAGTCTGAGAAGCGATCCCCGTTTCATCTTTGATACTGTCGATTTGGTTTTCTTCTTTCCTTTTTTATTATATTGACCAGTACTTTGTCTATTTGATCTGTTTTTTCAAAATACCAGCTTCTAGTCTTATTTATTAATTCAATAGTTCTTTTACTTTTGATTTTATTAATTTCTCCCTTGATTTTTAGTATTTCTAATTTAGTTTTCATCTGGGGATTTTTAATTTCTCACTTTCTAATTTTTTAAGTTGCATGCCCAATTCATTAATCTCTGCCCTCCCTAATTTGTTAATATATGCACTCAAGGTTATAAATTTCCCCCTGAGTACTGCCTTGGCTGCATCCCAAGAGTTTGGTAGGATGTCTCATCATTGTCATTTTCTTCAATGAAAATTGTTGATTGTTTCTATGATTTCTTCTTTGACTAGCTGGTTTTGGAGAATCATATTATTTAATTTCCAATTAGTTTTTGATTTGCCTGTCCAGGTGACCTTACTAATTATTATTTTTATTGCATTGTGATCTGAGAAGGTCACATTCATTATTTCTGCTCTTTTGTAATTGTTTGCAATGTTTCTATGCCCTATTAAATGGTAAATCTTTGTGAATGTACCATGTGCAGCTGAAAAGAAGGTGTATTCCTTTTTGTTCCTATTTATTTTTCTCCACATATCTATTAAATCCAATTTTTATAGGACTTCATTCATCTCTCTTACATCTTTCTTATTTATTTTTTGGTTTGATTTATCTAGATCTGAAAGAGGGATATTTAGATCTCCCACTAGTATGGTTTTACTATCTATTTCCTTCTTGAGCTCTGTCAGTTTCTCCTTTAAGAATTTGGATGCTATGCCATTTGGTGCATACATATTGAGCACTGCTATTTCCTCATTGTCTATACTGCCTTTAATCAGGATGTAATGACCTTCCCTGACTTTTTTAATCATATCTATTTTTACTTTGGCTTTGACAGAAATCATAATTGCCATTCCTGCCTTCTTTTTCTCATCTGATGCCCAAAGGATTTTGCTCAAGCCCTTTACCTTTAACCTATGTATGTCCACCCGCCTCATATGTGTTTCTTGTAGACAACATAAGGTAGGATTTTGGTTTCTAATCCATTCTGCTATTTGCTTCCTTTTTATGGGTGAATTCATCCCATTCACATTCACAGTTATAATTATCAGTTGTGTATTAGCCGACATTTTGGTATCCTCTCCTAGTTCTACCACTTCTTCTTACACTATTTCCTTTTAAACCAGTGGTTTGCTTTATGCCAGTAACCCTTGTCCCCTCCCTTGATTTACTTCCCTTTCTACCCCTTCCCTTATTATTCCCCTCTATTTATTTTTAAGTCCTAATGAATTCCCTCCTCTTTCTTCTCCCCTCCCTTTTGTGACCTCCCCACTCCCCTGCTCCCCTTGGTTTATCCCTTCTGACTTTCTCAGTAGGGTTAGATAGAGTTTTATATCCCAATGGATAAAGCTACTCTTCCCTCTCTGGGTTAATTACACTGAGATAAGGTTTAAATATTACCTCTTAATGCTCTCTTCCTCTCCTTCTTATAATAGTATTCATCCCTTCCCCTTCCCATGTCCTCTTTGTGTGTAATAGAATATCCTATTTTTCTTATTCTTTCAAGTTTCTCTTGGTGTCCTCTACTATTCACCTCCCTCTATCCCACCCCCATATCATCTTAGACCATTTAGTATTCCAAACTCTCCCTATGAATAATTTTTCTAATTACTATAACAGTGAATACTATAATAGTGAATAGAGTTCCTTACAGAGAATTATATATAACATTTATCCATATAGGAATACCAATAATCCGATCATATTGAAGCCCTTAAGGAAACAAATTTTAAAAATACAAGTTTTCTTTCTTTCCCCTCTGTTTCTTATTTACCTTTTCATGTTTCTCTTGATTTTTGCGGTTGTATAGTAAACTTTCCATTTAGTTCTGGTCTTTTCTATGCAAATACTTGGAAATCTTCTATTTTGTTGAATGCCCAAACTTTCCCCTGGAAGTATATGGTTAGTTTTGATGGATAGGTGATCCTTGGTTGTAGACCCAGTTCTCTTGCCTTTCTAAATACCATAGTCCAAGCCTTGCGATCTTTTAGCGTGGAGGCTGCCAGATCCTGTGTGATCCTGATTGGTGCTCCTTGATATCTGAATTGTCTCTTTCTGGCTTCTTGTAAAAGTTTTTCTTTTACTTGGAAGCTCTTGAATTTGGCTATTATATTCCTGGGGGTTGTCTTTTCTGGGTCTAGTGTAGAAGGTGATCTATGGATCCTTTCAATGTCTATATTGCCCTCTTGTAGAACTTCAAGGTAGTGTTGCTGAATAATTTCTTTTAGTATGGAGTCCAAATTTCTATTAATTTCTGCTTTTTCAGGAAGACCAATGATTCTCAGATTGTCTCTTCCAGACCTGTTTTCTTGGTCTGTCACTTTTTCATTGAGATATTTCATGTTTCCTTCTATTTTATCAGTCTTTTGACTTTGTTTTATTTGTTCTTGCTGTCTTGAGAGATCATTAGCTTCTAATTGCTCAATTCTAGCCTTTAGGGACTGGTTTTCCTTTTCAATCTGGTCATTTCTGGTGTTCAATTTGCTTATCAGTTCATTTGATTTCTGAGCCTCACTTTCCAATTGCAAAATTCTGCCTTTTAGACTATTGTTTTCTTGCCAGATTTTGGTTTCCAATTTGCTTACCATTTCATTTGATTTTGGGGCATTTTTCTCCAATGGGGAGTTTCTGTCTTCTAACCTGTTAATTTCCTTTTGAGCTATTTCCCACTTCTCTTGCCAAATCTCTTACATCTTTCTCATCATCTCAGATTTGAACTCTTCAATAGCTTGTGGCCAGTTTTCATTATTTTGGGAAGGTTTGGATATGATTACTTGTCTGTTCTCCTCTGCTGTTTGCTCTGTTGTCTGTATTTTATCTGTGTAAAAGTTGTCAAGTGTTACAGATTTCTTCTTGATCTTTTTCTTTTGGGGTTCTTGTCTCTAGCTTGTCATTGTTAGCCCTGCACCCTCTCAGGTTTATCCTCACACTCAGGGTCTGTCTGAGCTCTTTAGGCTCCTGAGGTCTCAGGTGTAGTTGTTCTCCGGGTCAAGCCTCCTGGTGGTCCCCTTTTTGTTCCTCTGCCCGAGGCTCCTTTAACAGTCTCCGGGCACTGCTTCCACAGTTGCGCACCCCTCTGCACTGGGTCCCCACTCAAGGTCCACGCCTGTGCTCAAGATTTGAGTCTTTGCCTGCCCTCAGGATCTGTGACTGGGCTTGTGTCCACGCCAGCACTCATGCCTGTACTCAGGGTCTGAGTTCAAAGTCCGCGAGTGTTCTTTAGCCTCTTGGGGTCTTAAGTCTTGCTGCTCTCAGGAGCAGGCCCTGGTGACCCCAGGTAGCTGCCAAGGACTTAATGCATGCCCCAAACTTGCTCTAACTCTTGTGTGTTGGCTTTGGCACTGTAGGTGGTGGGAGGTGGAGGAGGGGGTTGCTCAGCTCATGTTTTAGTGAGAGCTGTTTCACCCCTTTATAGCATGGAAATGCCCCAGTTCCACATACCTCCAATGCTGTGCCATGTTGTGGGGTCCCTTTGTTCCTCTGGATTTCTTTTTGTCTTCTTGAGGAGTCCTATATATTTTGGTTAGGAGAGGTTAAGCAGCTGCTTTTTACTCTGCAGCCAACTTCTCTCATTCTTTGATATAGTTATCAATTTCTTGTATTTCTGTTCCAGAACATTTTACATATAGTAATAAAGATGTCCCAATTACCACATTCTGGGGCCAAAGTAATTCTTGAATTTTCTCCATAAGGATTTGGAGAGATGTACATCTCAAGTATGGTCTGAAGGTACTAAAGGAAAAAGATTTTTACCCCCTCTCTGTGAGAGCAACAGGAGCAGCTAGATGGTACAGTGCTGAGGGAGTTAGGCCTAGAATCAGGAAGACTCATCTTTTTCAGTTCAAATCTTGTCTCAGAAACTTACTAGCTATGTAATCCTGGGCAAATCACTTAACCTTGTTTCCCTCAGTTTCATTGTCAATAAAATGAACTGGAGAAGCAAATGCAAACCACTCCAGTATTTCTGCCAAGACAACTCCAAATGGGGTCACAGAGCCAGATATGCTGCAATGACAACAGTGAAAGTAACCCTGCTAAAAGACAAGACTTACTTATGTTAAAGTCCTATGATTTTTGGTCACCAAAATCTCATGATCCCTGACCAACAACTTAAGAGAAAAGGGAATGAAGATAGCTAGATGATACAGTGGATCATGTGTGAGGCCTCGAGTTGGGAGGTCCTAGGTTCAAATCTGGCCTCAGACACTTCCTAGCTCTGTGACCCTGGGCAAGTCACTTAACCCTGTTTGCCTGGCCCTTATCCTTCTGTCTTAGAATGTTCTAAGACAGAAAGCAAGGGTTTAAGACAGACATACAGACAGAGAATAGGAATAGGAAGTGGCTGAGAAGGTACTGTCAAGAATTCAGTTACCATTGACATTGTGACACAGAGTCATTACAAATAAACCATTCTATGTTGTCTGTGCATCTGAGGCATTTTATAGCTGGTCTAAAACACAAGGCTTTCCAGGGGAATACTGGGTAAGCTACCCAGCAATAACTCATCCCCCCTCAAAGCCACCTTATTTCTCCACAAAATGGCATTTAATTCATGATCTCTCCCTCTTTCCAAGACATAAATTTATAACAAACTAAGAATGGAGAAACCAAACATTGTCCCAGAAACACTGAATCTCACTGCTTTTATCCACATTCTGTGGGAGGCCCTGGAGTAACAGAGAGGCTAGTGTATTTCTCTGGTACCAGCAGTTGCTAGTTTTGCCATCCCCATAGTTTAACTATACTGATTTTCTTACTTTTTGTAAGGTTTCCCAGGCAACTGACAGAACCATAGAGAGCTGGGAAACTTCTCAGAGGACCTGAGGAGAAGTGCCTCACTTTCTTTCATAGACAAGTATGTTGAATTCTCTGGTCCTCAGTTCTCTCATTTATAAAGTAAGTTTAGCATAAAATACCTAGGGGTCAGTTTACCAAAGCACACAAAGATTTATGCAGATTCAATTATAAAGTGCTCCTTAAAGAATTAAAGAACAACTTAAATAACTGGAGAAGTATTTACTGTTCATGGCTGAGCCATGCCAATAAAATAAATATAATCAAAGTTAATTAACAGTTTTAATGCTATACCAATCAAATTATCAAAAAGATACTTTATAGAACTTCCAAACTTCAAACTATATTATAAAACATAGTTCATCAAAATCATCCAGTATTGATTTGAAAACAGAGAGGTAGACGAGTATAATAGTCTGACCAAAGAAAAATCAGAAACAATGGAACTTAATAACCCAGTATTCAATAAAGCAAAAAAACATAAATTATTTAAGCAAGAACTTTGTATTTGATAATTTTTTTAAAAACTGATGGGGAAACTGGAGAGCAATCTGGTAGAAATTAAACTTAGACTACTATCTTACAACATATTCCACAATTTATTCTAAATGGATACGTGACTTCAGTATTGAAGATGATACGGATTTTTAAAAATTATAACAAAGTTCATTTGGAAAAACAAAAGATCAAGAATATCAAGGGAACTAATAAAAAAAGGTGAAGCCTAGCAGTACCAGATTTTAAACTGTACTATAAAGCAGAGGTCATCAAAGCAATATGGTAGTGGTTAAGAGACAGAGAAGAGGATCGATGGAATAGACTTGGGGTAAGTGACGTCAGCAAGAAAACCCAAAGATCCCAGCTTTTGGGATAAAAACCCACTGTTTGACAAAAAAAATGCTGATAAAATTGGAAAAAAGTATGGAAGAGATTAGATTTAGATCAATATCTCACATCCTACACCAAGATAAATTCAGAATGGGTGAATGACAAATATAAAGTAGGAAACTATAAGTAAATTAGGTGAGCATAGAATAGTATACCTATCAAATCTATGGGAAAGGAAAGATTTTAAGACCAAGAAAGAGATAGGGAATATTACAAAATGGAAAATGAATAATTTTGATTACATTAAATTAAAAAGGTTTTCTACAAACAAAACCAATGCAACCAAAATTAGAAGGAAAACAACAAATTAGGAAAAAAATCTTTATAACAAACACCTCTGACAAAGGTCTAATTACTCAAATATATAAGTAGCTAAATCAATTGTACAAAAATCAAGCCATCCCCCAAAAAATAAATGGAAAAGGGACATGAATAGGCAGTTTTAAGATAAATAGAAACTAACAATAAGCACATGAAAAAGTTTTCTAAATCTCTTATAATTAGAGAAATGCAAATCAAAACAACTCTGAGGTATCACCTCACACCTAGCAGATTGGCTAATATGACAGCAAAAAAAAAGTAATAAATGTTGGAGGGGATGTGGCAAAATTGAGATACTAGTGCATTGCTGGTGGAGTTGTGAATTGATCCAACCATTCTGGAAGGCAATTTGGAACTATGCCCAAAGGGCTTTAAAAGACCGCCTGCCCTTTGATCCAGCCATACCACTGCTGGATTTGTACCCCCAAAGAGATAATAGGGAAAATATGTATAAAAAAATCTCTATAGCCTCGTTCTTTTGGTAGCGAAAAAATTGGAAAACGAGGAGATACCCTGTGATTGGGGAACAGCTGAATATGTTGTGATATCTGATTGTGATGGAATACTATTGTGCTAAAATGAATAGTAAACTGGAGGAATTCCATGTGAACTGCAAAGTCCTCCAGGAATTAATGCAGAGCGAAAGGAGCAGAAACAGAAGAACATTGTACACAGAGACTGATACACTGTAGCACAATCAAATATAATAGACTTCTCTACTAGTAGCAATGCAATGATCTAAGGCAATTCTGAGGGACTTATGAGAAAGAACACTATCCACACACAGAGAAAGAACTGTGGGAATAAAAACACAGAAGAAAAACAACTGCTTGATCACATGGTTTAATGGGGATATGATTAAGAATGTAGACTCTAAAGGATTACTCTATTGCAAATATTAATGATATGGAAATAGGTCTTGATCAATGACATATGTAAAACCCAATGGAACTGCTTGTTGGCTATGGGATGGGGCTGGGGGGAGAGGAGGGAAAGAACATGAATCATGTGACAATGGAAAAATATCCTTAATTAATTAAATGAAGTTTTAAAAACATTAGAAGAGAAGCCAGTCATATATTCTCACAGTTATGGATAGGAGGAATAAAAACAATTACAAATGATAAACAGATAAGTTTGATTACCTGAAATCAAAAGCCTTCTGCAGAGATAAAATTAATGCACCTAAGAAGAAAAATGGTTAAAGGATGTTGGGGCCTGGGGGTTGGAGGGGTGGGGAGCAGACACAGAATTCTTACATCAAATTTCTCTGAAAAGAGTTTGGGATAAAAGACATATAAACAATTAAAAACACACATATGTATATATGACCAATATCCATTCATTCCCTCAATAGATATGTGGTCAAAGGATATAAACCAACAATTCTTAAAAGAAGAAGAATTGTAGGGTATTAATAAACACATGAAAGAATGCTCTACAAATCTAGTAATAAGAGAAATGTAAATCAAAATAACTAAAATTTTACTTCACAGCCTGAAAATTTATAAAGATGACAAAAGATGATAATAATCAATATTAGAGAGATTGTGGGAAGTTTGGCAGACTAGTTATAGGTGATAGAGTGGATAGTGTGCTGGGCCTGGAATCAGGAAGATCAAATCTGACCCCAGACATTTACTAGCTGTGGGACCCTAAGCAAGTCATCTAACCACGTTGGCTTCAGTTTCTTCATCTGTAAAATGATCTGGAGAAGGAAATGCCAAACTACTCTAGTATCTTTGCCAAGAAAACCTCAAATAGGGTCATGAAGAGTGGGATATGACTGAATAAAAAGTATACACTAGCACATTGTTGGTGGAGTTATGAATTGGCAACTATTTTCAAAAGAATTTAGAATTGAGTAAATAATGTGACTAAAATGTTCATATCCTTTGATGCAGAGATTCTATTCCTGGGCTTTGTTTTTGTTTTTAAATTTAATTTTTTTAATTATGAGGTTTTTATTTTCTCTTCTTTTTCCTAGAGAATAACAAAAAGAAATTCTCATAATAAATATGCATAGTCAAGCACAGCAAATTCCTACATTAACCATGTCCATAAATAAATGACTCATTCTGCTTCTTATGCCCATCACTTTTCACTCAGTACATGGGGAATATGCTTCAGCTTCAGTCCTCTGGAATTGTAAAACATCATTTTATTGCAGGATCTTCCAACCAAGAAAATAAAATAATTTTCAAAGGCTATCTGTCCCCAAGGAAGATGTAGATGAGAAAAAAGTGATCATATACACCAAAATATTTTTAACAACACTTTTTGTGATCGCTAAAAATTGGAAACAAAATAGATGCCCATCAATTGGGGAGTGGCTGAACAAATTGTGGTAGATAAATATAATGGGATATTTCTCTAAGTGATGGGATGTGCTCTAAGAAATGATATATGTAATGAATACAGAGAAGCATGGAAAGACTTACATGAACTGATTCAGAATGAGGAAAACTGAGCCAAGAAAAAAAATGTACACAATGACTACAACAATGTAAATGGAAAGAACAATCACACACAAAATATCAAAAGTGAATACTGCAGGGGTTCCGGGTTAAGATGGAGGCAGAGTAAGAAGCAGCTCTTAACCTCTCCTGAATGAAACACACAAAACTCCTCAAGGGGACATAAAAACAAGTCCAGACGAACGGAGGAACCCCACAACAGGGCATAGAGTGGAAGGTACGAGGAATCGAGGCATTTCCATGCTATAAAGGGGTGAAACAGCTCTCACTAAATCGCGGGATGAGCAACCACCCCACCCCCAAACCCTCCACACACAACACCTATAGTGCCGAAGCCAGCTAAAAAGAAATAGAGCAAGTTTGGGGCACCCATAGAGTCATTGGCAGCTCCGGGGCCTGCTCCTGAGAGCGGCAGGATTTGGGACCCCAGGAAGCTAGCGAGCACACGCGGAATTTGAGCGCTGGAGCAGGACACCGGGAGCGGACACTGGGCGCAGAGCGCGGGATCCAGCACAGGCACGGGCAGAGGCGGGGGTGGAGGCAAACACAGCCACAAGCTAAAGCTCTGAAACCCTGAGTGGGGAATCAGTGCAGACGGGTATACAACTGTGGAAGCAGCGCCCTGAGACTGGTAAAGAAACCTCAGGCAGAGGATCAAGCAAGGGGGTCCAACAGGGGGCTTGACCGCGGACAGACCCTGAGCGCGAAGATAAACCTGAGAAGCTGCTGGGCTAACGATGGCTACCCAGTCTCAGGAAGTTCAGAAGAGAAAGATTAACAACAAGAAAAAGAAGTCTTTAACACTAGACAACTTTTACACGGAGAAAATTCAGACAACCGAGCAAACAGAGGAGGAGAACAAAAAAACATCCGGACCCTCCTCAAATAAGGAAAACTCCTCACAAACTATGGAAGAGTTCAAAACTGAGATTTTGAGGAAAATGGAAGAGATCTGGCAAGAAAATAACTGTTTAAAAGGTAGAATCTTGCAATTGGAAAGTGAGGCTCAGAAACCAAATGAACTGATAAGCAAACTGAACACCAGAAATGACCAGATTGAAAAGGAATACCATAAGATTATGGCCGAAAACCAGAAGATTATGGCCGAAAACCAGAAGATTATAGCCGAAAACCAGAAGATTACAGCCGAAAACCAGAAGATTATAGCCGAAAATCAATCCCTAAAGGCTAGCATTGAGCAAGTAGAAGCTAATGATCTCTCAAGACAACAAGAACAAATAAAACAAAGTCAAAAGACTGAAAAAATAGAAGGAAACATGAAATATCTCAATGAGAGAGTGACAGACCAAGAAAACCGGTCTAGAAGAGACAATTTGAGAATAATTGGTCTTCCAGAAAAACCAGAAATTAATAGAAACCTAGACTCCATACTAACAGAAATTATTCAGCAAAATTGCCCTGAAGTCCTACAACAAGAGGGCAATATAGACATTGAAAGGATTCATAGAACACCTGCGACATTCGATCAAGAAAAGAAAACACCCAGAAATATAATTGCCAAATTCAAAAGTTTCCAAGCAAAAGAAAAAATCTTACAAGAAGCCAGAAAGAAGCAATTCAAATATCAAGGAGCACCAATCAGGATCACACAGGATCTGGTAGCCTCCACACTAAAAGATCGCAAGGCTTGGAATACGATATTCAGAAAGGCAAGAGAGCTGGGCCTGCAACCACAGATCAACTACCCATCAAAATTGACTATATATTTCCAGGGGAAAGTATGGGCATTCAACAAAATTGAAGAATTCCAGGCATTTGCACAGAAAAGACCAGGGCTAAATGGAAAGTTGGATATCCAACCACAAAAATCGAGAGAAACATGAAAAGGTAAATAAGATACAGAGGGGAAAGAGAGAAAACTCATAATTTTTAAATTTGCCTTTTTAAGGGCCTAAGTGAGATCTAATTATCTGTATTCCTATGTAGAGAAATGTTATGTATAATTCTCTGTAGTGAACTCTATTCACTATTATAGTATTCACTATTATAGTAATCAGAAGAATAATTCACAGGGTGAGGGTGGAACACTAAATAATCTAAGATGACATGGGGGATGGGAAAGAGGGGGTGAATAGCAGGGGACACCAAGAGAAACTTGTGTGAATAAGAAAATAGAATATTCTATTACACACAAAGAGGGCATAGGAGGGAGAGGGGACAAATACTATTATAAGAAGGAGAGGAAGAGAGCATTAAGAGGTAATAATCAAACCTTACTCTCAGTGTAATCAACCTGGAGAGGGAAGAGTAGCTATACTATCCATTGGGACATAAAACTCTTATCTAACCCTTCTGAGAAAGTTAAAAGGGATAAACTAAGGGGAGCAGGAGAGTGGGGAGGTCAAAAAAAGGGAGGGGAGAAGAAGGGGGAGGGAATTCATAAGGCCTTTAAAAACAAAAAGAGGGAGAAAAATAAGGGAGGGGGTAGAAAGGGAAATTAATCAAGGGAGGGGATAAGGGATAGCGGCTCAATAGCAAACCACTGATTTAAAAGGAAAAAGTATAAGGAAAAAGGGGGTAGGAAGAGGGGAGGATTCGAAAATGTCAGCAAATGCACAACTCATGATTATAACTCTGAATGTGAATGGGATGAACTCGCTCATAAAATGGAAGCAAATAGCAGAGTGGATTAGAAACCAAAATCCCACCATATGTTGTCTACAAGAAACACATATGAGGC
>NC_058130.1:399082379-399101772 GCF_016433145.1 Gracilinanus agilis
TATTCAACATAGTACTAGAAACACTAGCAGTTGCAATTAGAGAAGAAAAACAAATTGAAGGTATCAAAATAGGCAAGGAGGAGACTAAGCTATCACTCTTTGTAGATGATATGATGGTCTACTTAAAAAATCCTAGAGAATCAACTAAGAAGCTTGTAGAAATAATCAACAACTTTAGCAAAGTGGCAGGATACAAAATAAATGCACATAAATCATCAGCATTTCTATACATTTCCAACACACTAGAGCAGCAAGAAGTAGAAAGAGAAACACCATTCAAAATCACCCTAGACAATATAAAATACTTAGGAATCTACCTACCAAAACAAACACAGCAATTATATGAAAACAACTACAAAACACTTTCCAAACAAATAAAACTGGATCTAAACAATTGGAAAGCCATTGATTGCTCATGGGTAGGACGAGCTAACATAATAAAAATGACAATTCTACCCAAATTAATTTACCTATTTAGCGCCATACCTATCAAACTACCAAAAAACTTCTTTACTGAATTAGAAAAAACTATAACAAATTTCATTTGGAATAACAAAAGATCAAGAATATCAAGGGAAATCATGAAAAAAAATGTGAAGGAAGGGGGCCTAGCCTATACTATAAAGCAGCAGTCATCAAAACAATATGGTACTGGCTAAGAGACAGAGAGGAGGATCAATGGAATAGACTTGGGGTAAATGACATCAGCAAGACAGTGTATGATAAACCCAAAGAGCCCAACTTTTGGGACATGAATCCACTATTTGACAAAAACTGCTGGGAAATTTGGAAAACAATATGGGAGAGATTAGGTCTAGATCAACATCTCACACCCTACACCAAGATAAATTCAGAATGGGTGAATGACTTGAATATAAAGAGGGAAACTATAAACAAGTTAAGTGAACACAGAATAGTTTACTTGTCAGATCTGTGGGAAAGGAAAGACTTTAAAACCAAGCAAGAGTTAAAGAAAATTACAAAATGTAAATTAAATGGTTTTGATTATATTAAACTAAAAAGTTTTTGTACAAACAAAAACAATGTAGTCAAAATCAGAAGGGAAACAACAAATTGGGAAAAAATCTTTATAACAACAAACTCTGACAGGGGTCTAATTACTCAAATATACAAGGAGTTAAAGCAATTGTATAAAAAATCAAGCCATTCCCCAATGGATAAATGGGCAAGAGACATGAATAGGCAATTTTCAGGTAAAGAAATCAAAAGTATCAATAAGCACATGAAAAAGTGTTCCAAATCTCTAATAATTAGAGAAATGCAAATCAAAACAACTCTGAGGTATCACCTCACACCTAGCAGATTGACTAAAATGAAAGAAGGGGAGAGTAATGAATGTTGGAGGGGATGTGGCAAGATTGGGACATTAATGCATTGCTGGTGGAGCTGTGAACTGATCCAGCCATTCTGGCTGGCAATTTGGAATCATGCTCAAAGGGCTATAAAAGAATGCCTGCCCTTTGATCCAGCCATACCATTGCTGGGTTTGTACCCCAAAGAGATCATAGATAAACAGACTTGTACGAAAATATTTATAGCTGCGCTTTTTGTGGTGGCAACAAATTGGAACAGGAGGGTATGTCCTTCAATTGGAGAATGGCTGAACAAACTGTGGTATATGCGGGTGATGGAATACTATTGTGCTAAAAGGAATAATAAACTGGAGGAGTTCCAGGAGAACTGTAGAGACCTCCAGGAACAGATGCAGAGCGAAAGGAGCAGAGCCAAAAGAACATTGTACACAGAGATTGATATACTGTGGTAAAATAGAATGTAATGGCCTTCTGTACCAACAGCAATGCAATGACCCAGGACAATTCTGAGGGATTTATGGTAAAGAACGCTACCCACATTCAAAGGAAGGACTGCAGGAGAGGAAACATATAAGAAAAACAAATGCTTGAACGCATGGGTTGAGGTGGACATGATTGAGGGTGTGGACTCAAAACTACCACACCAATGCAACTACCAACTATTTGGAAATAGGTCTTGATCAAGGACACATGACAAAACTAGTGGAAATGTGCATCAGCCATTGGTGGGGGGAGTGCGGGGGGGTGAAGGGGAAAGGAGGAGCATGAATCATGTAACCATGTTAAAAATGAATATTAATAAATGTTTGAAAAAAATAAATTAAAAAATTAAAAAATATATTAAAAAAATTTTAAAAAAAGTGAATACTGCAAGGGGCAGCTCCGTGGCTCAGTATATTGAGAGCCAGGCCTGGAGATGGGAGATTCTGTGTTCAAATATGACTTCAGACACTTCCTTGCTGTGTGACCCTGGGCAAGTCACTTAACCCCCATTGTCTAGCCCTTACCACTCTTTTGTCTTGGAACCAATAAAAAAGAGAATACTGCAAATTAAAAGTAAACATGGCTCAAGAGATATGAGAAAATGTTCCCAATTGACCCCTTCCTACACAGATGTTGCACATTGTACATTTTCAGACTTTTCAATATATTGAACAATTGTGCTGATTTTTTTCCTTTTTTCTTTTCTTTCTTTTTTTGGCGTTGAAAAGTACTATTTGTTTCATGAGATGACTTTCTGGAAGAAGGAAAAGGAGGGATCCTAGGAAAATCTGGTATTGTAAATAAACAAAAAATAATTAAGACATTGTTTTTTTAAAAAATGGTTTAGACTAGATGTTTTCTAACGGCTTTTCTAAACCTAACATCTAATGATTTAATAAGTCTGTAACCTTGAGAACAAACCAAGCTCAGAAGATTGCCATGGAACCTTTGAAGTGACAGGTCTCAGATTCCCCAAGTATAATGAGAGGAGTCCCAGATTTAGAGGCAAAGGACCTGATTTTAGGACCAAGTTCTGCAATTGCTACCTATGTAATCTTGGGCAAGAGATTTTGCCTCTCTGGGCTGTTTCTTCACTTGTAAAATAACATGGTCATGCCTACTGTAAGATGTTAGTTTACATCTCTAAAAATACCTCACCCCATTGACTCTACATTCGACATCTTCTCCCCAACCACCCACCTGTGCATTTTCAGAAGATTAAATCTACCTTCTTTCAAGTTTCAGCCAAGATGCTACCACCGCCTGAGTGGAATATACAGAGTGTTCAGGGAGGACTAGTACTTCTGGTATAAGGGCTTTCCAAGCTGTTTTCAAGGCTGCTTTCCCCCTTTAGTGTCCACCCAGCCACCTAATTCTCATTTGTGACTCCAAGATGCTATATTGTGCAGCAGTGACAGATTGGTAAACTTTCTCAGTGGGCAGGCTAAAACAGGTCAAAAGCAACTGACAGGCCTTAAACCTGTCAGTGACTTAGGGAGGTGTTTATTCCAGGTGTATGAAGATTTCCCCTAGTAGAAGGGGCAAATAAGATGAATTTGTTCCAACACCCATGAAGGCTGAAGTAGCAGGCCATATGGAGTGCTTAGAGCTTGGTCTGATATCAAAGAAGCCACGTCATCCACCACATCCAAGATCCTCACCATTCATCTTGACTTTTGTCTCACCACTGGATTTGGATGACTCAAAGAGAGAAAGAAGCTGATAACTTTGTGCAACTCTGCCTCACTTAAATCTAATTTATGTACAAGTCAAAAGATATCACCTATGATATTATTTCAGCTCTCTTCAAGCACAAAAGACAATAACTAACCAACTGCTTCAATGAAGCCCTCCCTGACTCTCCCTTCTCACATTACCTTATATTTGTATGCCTTGAGAAGAGGGACTTTTTTGGGTTTTGTTTTTGAATTCCCAATATCTGTGTCAGTGCTTTGCCTCAGTGAATGCTTGGTACTTCTTTATGGAATTGAAATAGTGGTCCAAGACTGGCCTGTGAAATATCTGGAGGATCCTTGAAGTTCAGAGGCTGCTTTTAGAACCTCTGGTAAAAAAAAGATTCTGCTAAAAGAATCTCTCTTAATATTCTTTCCCAGAAAGACTAAGTCTATTTCTTATCCCAGGAAAGGCTCCCTTTCTTATCTGGCTACTTTCTAAAATCAGAAAGAGCCAGACTAAAATAAATTGCTTTGATGTAAGGCTAGAAAAAGAAAGGGAGAATGGTAGAACTGGTCTTGTTATCAATAGACAAAAACAAATTCAGAGTGCAGAAGGATTAGGAAAATTAATGATCTGAGAAGTAGATGAGGCTGAAGGAATAAGACACCTTGGCCTCAGCACTGTACACTAGAATACATTATTTTACTCTGTTTTTAAATTTAGTTTTTCTTCAATTAACAGGTATTTATTTTCTCTTCTTCCTTTTTTCCCTGAAGAACAATAGTAATAAAAATAAAACTTCTTTTCCCCCCAAGAATAAATTAATAGTTTACTTCTGAACAATCCCTCAATTTAGAAAAACATTTAAATTTTTTTTAACTTTTAAAAATATATATTTATTTTTCAACATTTTTTCATGGTTACATGATTCATGTTCTCTCCCTCCCTGCTTGCCCTCTTCCCTTCCCTCCTCCCAGAGCTGACAAGCAATTCCCCTGGGTTATACATGTATTATATCACTTGATACCTATTTCCATATTATTTACTTTTGTAATAGAGTAATCTTTTAAAACCAAAACCCCAAATCATATACCCATGTAAACAGATGATAAATCATGTTTTTCTTCTCTGTTTCTACTCCCACAGTTCTTTCTTTCAATGTGAATAACATTCTTTCTCATAAGACCCCCAGGATTGTCCTAGAGCATTGCTATTGGTATCAAAGATCAAATTTGATCATCCCACAATGTTACAGTTTCTGTGTACAAAGTTCTTCTGGTTCTGCTCATTTCACTCTGCATCAGTTCATGGAGGTCTTTCCATTTCATATGGAAATCAAGCAGTTCATCTAGAATAGCATTTTTTTTAAAAGAACCTAAAATGTCTATTTACCTTAGACCTAGGAATTCTATTGATAGATTTGTTCTCCCAGGAGAATAAAAAATATTCATATTAACATGGGAAGGGTAGCAAAGAACTAGATAATTTTTTTTATTTTTAGAAAAAATTTCCCTGGTTACATAAGTCATGTTTTTACTTTTCCCTTCACCTCCTTCACCCCCCCTCCCTCCCACCGTAGCTAATTCGCATTTCCACTGGTGTGGTCAGTCAAGACTTATTTACACATTATTGATAGTTACATGGGTGTGGTCTTTTCAGGTCTACATACCCAATCATGTTCTCATCAACACAAGTGTCCACGCGGTTGTTTTTCTTCTGTGTTTCTAGTCCTGCAGTTCTTCCTCTGAATGTGGATAGTGTTCCTTTCCATAAATCCCTCCGAATTTTCTTGGGTCATTGCATTGCTGCTAGTACAGATGTCCATTACATTCGATTTTACCATAATATATCAGTCTCTGTGTACAATGTTCTTCTGGCTCTGCTCCTTTCACTCTGCATCAATTCCTGGAGGTCTTTCCAGTTCACATGGAATTCCTCCAGTTTATTATTCCTTTGAGCACAATAGTATTCCATCACCAACATATACCACAATTTGTTCAGCCATTCCCCAATTGAAGGGCATACCCTTGCTTTCCAGTTTTTTGCCACCACAAAGAGCGCTGGTAGCAAAGAACTAGAAACAAAGTAGATGCACATCAATAGGGGAATTCTATTGCTTTCATGGACATTCTTCCTTTTCATTCTTTGCTGCTTCAAAAGGAACTGATATAAATATTTTTTGTACATATAGGTCCTTTTCCTCTTTATTTCTGTAATATAGATGTAGTAAGGGTATTTCTGGGTCAAAGGATATCCATAAATTAGTAATTTGGGGATTCAGTCACAAATTCCTTTCCAGAATGGGTACACCAAACATAGCTATTCCAAAAGTGCATTAGTGTGCCTGTTTTCCTAAAGTCTTCTCCCACCCCATTTTTTCCCTTTTTTTGTCGCTTGCCAGTCTGATGAATGTAAAGTAAAACCTCAGAGTTGTTTTTCAATTCTCTAATTATTAGTGATTTGAAGCTTTTTTATGTGGTTGTTGATAGTTTGGATTTCTTCCCTTGAGAACTACCTATTCATATTCATATTCATATTCATTGATAATTTATCTATTTGGGGAATGGCCCTTTTGAATCAGTTCTCTACATATCTTGGACACCTGACAGAAATTTGCAGCAAAGATTTTTTTTCAAGAAACTATTTCTTTATCATTTTAGTTGTATTGATTTTGATTGTGCAAAATCCTTTCAATTTTATTTAACCAGAATTATTCCTTTTATCTCTTATTATTCTCCCTATCCCTTATTAATCATCTCTTCACAATCTATAGTTATAAAAGATATGTCCTTCTCTGATCATCTAGTTTGGTTATGTTACATTTTATATTATATGAAATTTTATGCCTAGACCATTTATGTGTTTGGAGTTTATTATGGTTAGATGGTAGGAAAATTAGTCTAAATTTAAGAAATAACACTTTAAAGGGATTGCTTTATTGGGCAGTCCAGGTTTGTTTCATTTATATATATATATATACATATATATGTCAATACATATTAATTATATGTAATTAGGGAGAGATGCCTATGAAAGATTCTATTTCATAGAAGGAAAATTTCAAAGAAAGAATAATAGTGCTGCACACATGCACAAGTACTCACACACACACCAATACAAAACATTGAAACAAACAATTCAAGTAGGATAGGCTCTATGAATGAGGCCCTATTTTTAGGGAATGGCCATCCTAATCAAGAAACCATTGCATTTAATTGCCTTAGGACAGTGATGGCAAACTTATAACACGCATGTCAGCACTGACCCACGTAGCCATTTTCAATGACATGTGGCCACATACAGAGAAGTATGGGGCTGCATGCCAAGGATGAAACATTTGCTGTAGTGTAGTATAGACACTCTGTGCACTATAGCTGACAATTCTACCCATATTAATTTACCCATTTTGGTTTATTAAACACAGTCATATATTACACTTATACATTTTTGTTATTTAAACTATAAATATCAAAAAATTATGGTTTTTTTCTCAAAGTGAAACACCACCTGAGTTATGCTCAGTTTTTTGGCGAATTTTGACATACCAAACTCAAAAGTTGCCCATCACTACCTTAGGATAAGAAAGTTACCCACACAGGCATTGTCTTAGAATGGAAAACCAAAAATGACCTCAGCTGATACAATTTTCATAACACATTAAGTCATCATCACTCATTTCCTAAATCTGGGGCATTCTGAGTGTGGACTCTGGAACTACATAAGTCACATTGCAAGAGCAACATGAGAATGAGTAAAGAGTCCCACAATAATGGGGAGAGAGATCAGACATGAAGGAGGTAGACACTGGGCATAAAAGCAAGAATTTCTCCTAGACTCCATTGGCTTTTCCCCTGCCAAACATTCCACTGAATCCAGTCTAACAACATCAATCAAATGCTTTCTCACTACTGGTCTTCATATATTACCAAACCACCATAGAGTAGCTCCAATTCCTTCTCTGTATATACTTTAAGGATCTATGATTTCATTCATTGACTTAATACGTACATGTCACAAAACCTCCATGTTCTAGTAAAGGGTCTTCCTGATTTGATCTCTCTCTCTCTCTCTCTCTCTCTCTCTCTCTCTCTCTCATAGCCAAGTTTCTAGACTCCAATCCCTCACAAGGCCAATATCCAAAGCCTTTCTTGCTTGTCTAGCAAGAGTTTATATTCTACTGACTCAGTTTTCAATATCCAAGTGTGACCTCTATTCCACATAGTGTGACTTTGGAGGAGAACCTGAAATATCTTAGTGATGATGTTAGTGAAGCCAGCCACTCCCAGCTCCATCTCTTGGAAACTAATCTCAGTAATGGGAATATCCAAAGAAAATCTATGTGTACAGGACTTCACCTATGCACCTCTTTGCTCCCCAGTTCTCATAGCACAAAAATCTCCTGACAGAGAAAAATCCTGCAAGACCATCTAAAGGAGAGACAAACTTATGGGGGTATAGAATACTAAGTTTAAGTTTCTTACCCCAGATTTAGCCAACACCATGAAGAATGCCACCCACAAAATACAAATAGGAAATGGGAATATTGAAGAAAAAGGGCTAGGACTAGCCCTGAGATTTCATTAGTATCTCAAAGTGCTGGATCTTCTTCTTTTCTCCCTCAATACTACTTCACTTGATGATCTCATCACCTCCCATGAATTTAATTACCATTTCTCTATGATGGTTCTCAAATCTACCTATTCTGCCCCAGTCTCTTTACTGACTTCCAGTCTTGCATCTCCAATTGTTTTTTAGACATTTCAAACTGAATATCCAGGAGACATCTTAATCTCAATATGTCAAAAAAAAGAACTCATTATCTTTCCCTTAAACCCTTCCCTACTCCTACCTTCTCTGTTACTACAGAGGACAACATTATTCTCCTAGTTCCTCAGTTTTACAACCTTGGAATCATTCTGTATTCTTGCTATTTCTTTTCCTCTCAGCTCCAATCTCCCCTTCATTAAATCACTAAAGTGATTTTCCTTTTTATTATTATTTTTATTTTTCCAGGTTACATTTAGATTCAATTTTTAATAATCATTTTCTGACATTTTTGCAATCTATGTTCTCTCTTTCTTTCCCATTATTCTTCCCTCCCCAAGAAGGCAGGTAATATAATATAGGTTAGGCATATATATTATCATACAATACATAATTCCCATGTTCATCATGTTGTGGAATGACATGTTATTTATACTAGAGAAAAATCCATAGAAAAAATAAAGCAAAGAAGGTATGTTTCTTTTTTTAAAAAAAACATGACCTTCCATCTTAGATATTGGTTCTAAGGCAGAAGAGTGGTAAGGGCTAGGCAATGGGGTTAAGTGATTTGCCAAGGGTCACACAGTCAGTATAGAGAGCCAGCTGTATATATTTTTGGGGGTCCTGAGTGGCATTTAGTGGCGTCAGATTGAAAAGACAGAAACTGAGAACAGCCAGACTAGTGGTTAGCCCATAGCTGTTCCAACCTCTATGGGATTTGGAGTTTATTTTATACTGGTTTCAAACAAAGAACACAAAGAAAGAGTCACAGCTGTGAAGGGGTTACAAATCATACACAACCCATTAATGTCTAAAAAGTAGAGATATAGGTACAAGGACAAGGGCCAAATTCCAACCACTAATTAGTAGGGGGTTAATTCTGAGAGCAGAAATATATTTCATGGAGATTTTTACTAATTGAGTCCTGTCTTCCTGATTTACAGATCTGGACCTGGTCAGATAAAGTCTGGACTAGATTGTCCGGCTCCAGCTTATCTAAGTAATATTTTTTAGGGTTAAGGCTTCTTAATTATCAAGGAGAGAAATTGTTAACTCAGTAGCTGCTGGTCTGATTAAGGACTCAAAGCTTTCCAATAAGAATATTGAGAAAAGGTGGGGAATCTAAAAATGAGTCAAAAGAGGAGCCTTAGATTTTTACCTTAGATGGCCCATTCTTTCTGCATCTAACATGCAGTGCAGAAAAATCATACACACAGTTTTACTTGCCAATGATTTTGTAATGGGATCCAGATAAAACATCTATTACAGACTCTATTTCTCTAAATGACTTCTAATAGCCTCTTGGAGGGGTCCAGTTGTTTTTGGATTAACCTACCTGCTGGTACCAGAGCTTTTCAGGGTTCAGGTGACCAGGACCAAACACAAAGACTGCCTCAACCTGGATTGGTCACATAGGGAATCCAGATAACAGGCCCTAATTTTTGACCCTATTTCTCCAATGGATCTCATCAAGTCAGGAAGTATCTGAGGCTAGATTTGAATCCAGGACCTCCCATCTCTAGGTCTGGCTTTTAATTCACTGAGAAACTGCCCCAAGAATGGTATGTTTCAGTGTACAAATGGACTTCATTTGTTCCTTCTATGGTGCTGGTTCTCTTTTTGTGTTATGAGTCCCTTCGAATTGTCCTGGATCCTTACCTTGTTGATAATGATTTAGTCTTTCACAGTTGATCATTATACACTATTGTTACTGTGTACAGTATTCTCCTGGTTCCACTCACTTCATAAATTTTACCAGGTTTTTTGGTGATCATCTTGTTTGTCACTTCTTATGACACAATAGTATTCCATCCATGTAGAATATAGGCATATTCTACAACTTGTTAAGCTATTCTCCAATTGATGGACATCCCTTCAGTTTCCAGTTCTTTGCTGCCAAAAATAGAGCTACTATAAATATTTTTGTGAAAATAGGTACGGCACTTTTACCCTATATTTGATCTATTTGGAATACAGACTTAGTAGCTGTATTGCCAAGTCAAAGGGAATAGACAGTTTGATGGCACTTTAATCATGGTTCCAGGTTGCTTTTCAGAATAGTCATGTCTAATCACAGCTTCATAAACAGGGTATTAGTGTCCCAATTTTGCCACAACCTCTCCAGCATTTATCATTTTCCTTTTTGATCATATTAACTAGTCTTATAGGAATGATGTGATATCTCAAAGTTGTTTTAATTTGCATTTCTCTAATTAATAGTGATTTGAAGCATTTTTTCATATGACTAAAGACAGTTTTAATTTCTTCATCTGAGAATTGTGTATTCATATTCCATGACCATTTGTCAATTGGGGAATGCTTTGTATTCTTATAAATTTGACTCAGTTCTCTATGTATATTTGAGAAATAAGGCCTTTGTCAGAGATATTTGCTATAAAGATTTTTTTCCAATTGGTTGTTTGCCCTTTAATCTAGGTTACATTGATTTTGTTTATGGAAAACCTTTTTAACTTAATGTAGTCATGTTACCTATTTCACATCTCATAACATTCTCTATGTCTTGTTTGGACATAAATTCTTCCCTTATCCATAGATTTGACAGGTAAACTATTTTGTGCTCCCCTAAGTTATTTGTGGTATTACTCTTTAATTCTTTTACCATTATTTTATTTTATTTGTAATTTAATATCTTATTTTCCCAAATATACGTAACAACAATCTTTTATATACATTTTCCAAAATTATAATATCCAAATTGCTCCCTTGCTCTCTTTTTCCCCTCTCTGAGATGGTAAGCAATTTGATCTTATTTATACATGTATAATATTGCAAAACATTTCCACATTGGTTATGTTGTAAGAGAATATTTATATAAAATCAAATTTCAAAAATAAAAAACATACAAATAAGTGAAAAATAATATTTATCAATTTATCTTTAGACTCCATTGTTTCTTTCTTAGGTAAATAAAATTCTTCATCAGAAGTCTTCAAAATTCTCTTGAATCATATTGGCACCTTTTATTTCTAAATCATATATTCATTTTAACTTTATCTTGGTATATGGCATGGGGTGTTGGTCAATGCCTTGTTTCTGCCATACTGTTTTCCATGTTCCCCAGTAGTTTCTGTCAAATATTGAGTTATTTTTATTTTTTAAACTGTTATTTTCTGTCTTAAAATTAATACTAAGTATAGGTTCCAAGGATGAAGAAGGATAAGGGCTAGATAATTGAGAATAACTGACTTTCTCTAGGTCACATGGTTAAGAAGTGTCAGAGGCAAGATTTGAAATAGATTCTCCCATCTCCAGGCCTGGCTTCTTTCCACTGAGCCATATAACTACTCCAAATAGTGAGTTCATTTTCCAAAAGCTTGGATCTTTGAATTTGTCAAACACTATGGTCACTTACCACTGAGCATTGAGTAACTAATCTATTCTATTGGTCCACCTTTTTATTCCTTAGCCAATTCCAGAATGTTTTGATGGTTGCCATCTTATAATATAGTTTGAAAGCCAATCAGCTAAGCCAAGTTCTTAAACAATTTTTTCACTAATTCTCTTGATATTCTTGACCTTTTGTTCTTCTAGATGAATTAACATAATTTTTTCTAGTTCCATAAAATAACTCTTAGGTAGTTTGATTGGTGTGGCACTAAATAAATAAATTAGTTTAGGTAGAATTATCATTTTTATTATATTGGCTCAGCCCACCCATGAGCAGTTAATGTTTTTCCAATTGTTGGATCTCAATTTATTTGTGTGAAAAGCATTTCGTAGTTATGATCATATAGTTCCTGGGTTTATCTTGGCAAGTAATTTTTCTAAAGCACAGTTCCAATCATGTTATGCCCTCACCCCGACTCCTGCAAATTCCAGTGGCTTCTTTTTGCCTTTGGGGCAAACATAAAATGCTCTGACATTCAAAACCCTTCACAACCTAGCCTCCTCCTACCTTTTCAGTCTTCTTACACTTTACTCCCCAACATGTACACCTTGATCCAATGACATTGGCCTTCTAGTTGTTCCATGAACAAGACTTTTCATCTCTCTGCTCTGGAAATTTTCTCTGTCTGCTCCCCCATGCCTGGAACACTATTCCTCCTCTTCTACAACTACTAACCTCCCTGAATGTAAATCCCAACTAAAATCCCATCTTCTACGGGAAGCCTTCCCCAACTCTTTTTCATTCTGGGCACCTTCCCTCTGTTAATTATTTCCTATTTATCCTGTACATAACATGCTTGGTGTGTAATATATGTATATATGCATATATATGTCTCTGAGTGTACATATGTATATATATATATATGTTTGTTTACAATGTACACAAATGTGTGTACTTTTATATACATTTATTTGTTTACAATGTTATATCCAGTTAAATTGTAAGCTCCTTCAGAACAAGGGCTGTCTTTTGCCTCTTTTTGTATCTCTAGCACTTGGTTTGATGCCTGGCACATAGTAGGATTAATAAATGTTGATTGATTCATTGATTAAAGTGAGGAAATTCCTTTTATCAATGCAGGTATCACTTTCCTCTGTGAGTTAAATGTCTTAAATATTTGCCTAGAGCACTGAAATATTGTTTCAAAACACTTAACTAAATAATCGAGTGATGGTGGTTTAAAACAACCATTACTTAAAGTGTACTATGAATATCTCTAGTGATAAAAATAGAAGATTGTGGTAACCTTGAAGTTTTTTTTTTAATATGAACAGATTAAAATGGCACTGAAAGAACAATTCTGAACAAATAGAGGCTTTGTTGGGGGTGGTTTTGTTTTTTTACAGAATGATTTCAAGTGTAAATAGAGCTACAAAATAGAAAGTGGACTGTCAAAGGAGCAATCAAACGATGAAGAAGAACAAAAAGATTTGACAGCATATCACAGCACAAGTAGTGAGCCACATGATCGGACTGTCAGAGAGGAGAAGCCCTCAGTCTAACAGCCGTCCTGCTGAGCAATTCCAAACTTCTAAGCAATGTCAAAGTAAATCTTTGACTCCTGTTTTCATTGATGTATGGGAGTAAGATGAAATGAGTAGCACAGAAAAATAAGGAATGTTATAGAAATAGTGAGGAATAGGGGGGGAAAAAGCAGTAGGCTGGGAGACCCAGAGTCTTAATTCTAATCCTAGCTCTGCTATTCAATCCTTTCTGAGTTTAGGCAAGCTGGTTTACCAACTCTGGCCTCCATTTCCTCAACTGTAAAATGGCATTGTTGGACTAGATGGCCTCTAAATTTTTTTTATGCTATTGATGAAGTTTTTGGAAGTGAGAGTAAAAAAAGAAAGCAGTTAAGTTAGAGGGAGGTGGATTACAGTTTCTTAGATAAAGGTCTCATATCTAAAACATATAAAAATATGAAACATTCCCCAATTGATAAGTAGTCAAAAGGTATGAACAGTTAGTTTTTGGATGAAGAAATCAAAGCCATATGTAATTATATAGAAAAATGCTCTAAATCATTATTGATTAGAAAAATACAAATCAAAGAATAGATAATATCTCACACCTTTCAAATTGTTTAAAATGAAAAAAAAAGGTGACATGACAAACACTGGAGGGGATATGGGAAAATACAGACACTAATACACTGTTGGTGGAAATTGATTCAACCATTTTGAAGAGCAAATTGGAATTCTGCTCAAAGAGATATAAAACCATGTGTACCTTTTGAATAAGCAATACCACTATTATGTTTTATTTCCTAAGGTGATCAAGGAATAAGGAAAAGAATCTATCTGTTCTAAAATATTCATAGTAGCTCTTTTTGAGGTGGCAAAGAACTTAAAATTGAAGAGATTCCCATCAATTGGGCAATGACTAAACACAATTGTGGCATATGGTTGTAATGGAATACTACTGTGCAAAAAGAAATGATGAACAGATAGATTCATTTTGGAAAAACATGGAAAGACCTACATAAAATTATAAAGAGTGAATGAGCAGAACCAAGAGAATATTATATACAGCAATAGAAATACTGTTTGAATAATTATTTGTCAGTAATAATTGGTCTATCCTTAATTGTCTTTAAAACCACATAAGGAAATGCATTGACAGGTAAGGATATTATACATGTATGAGATAAGCATACACAGAGAGAAGTGAATAGAACTATGAGAGTAGTTTAGAAAGTAACAGTATTATAAAGAAAATCAACTTTAAAAGACTTCAGTCCTCCTCTCATTACAATGAGCCAGATTTCCAGTAGATTGTGATGAAGCATGTTTTCTACTTCCTGACCGAAAGATGATGAACTCAAGGAACAGAGATTCACTTTCAGAGAAAGCCACAGTGTAAATGTGTTTTGTTTTACTATTTTATTTGTTATAAGAGATTTTTCTCCTTTTCTGTTGTTTGTTTTTTTTAATAAAGGGGAGGTATTAGAGTGTGGCAGAAGAGGGAGATGGCAATAGTGATGACTAAAAAGGAAATTATAAGAGAGGGCTGTTAAAATATAAATACACTGAGTTGAGCAGAAGTTCAAAAAGCAACAGCTCTGAAAGTAAAGTGATGAATTTTATTGTATATCTACATGTTATATATGTAAGATTAAAAATTAATATCCAAATACTTCCAGTATTACATTTAATAAGATTTGTTAATAATAACTTGAAGTAAGAGGAATAAAAAGACAAAAGTAAAAGTCTGAGTAAAGCCAGCTTTCCCAGCCGTGCACACTGGAAAAGAGGAGAGCCAGAATGAGTATACACACAACTATATACAAACAACATAAGCACGCAATTTGGGAATGAAAAGGAAAGGAATGCTGGGAGATGTAGTTCAAAGGTACAAAATTTCTATTTATACATTCCCCCCATGATCCTTTGGGAGACCAGTCTCCCCAAAGGAATCATTTTAAACATAATCAAGTCAAAACTTTAAAGATTTTTAACTAAAGGTATATATAATATTGCAGTTTCTAAAGGGAAATTGCAATAACTTGGGGGGAAAGGGAAATAAAAGAGGAAAACAACAAAAACGATTGTTACATTGACAAAAAGCCAATTTGAGGGCAGTCCCCTTTGGCATAAGAGTATACATTCAAAACAAATGCATACGACCCCCCATAGTTCAAATTTGCCATATCTCAAAGTTCGCTCTAGTTCTTTTAGTGCAGTATGTGGTCTCTGTAGGCAGCTTCATGGTGCCTTCTCCAAAAGTTCATCTTCTGGATTCTGGGAGGTAGTCTCTTATTCTAAATTAGGTTCAAATTCAATTCAAAGTTCAAAACAATAACATAGTCCCCCCTGATGAGGATACAGGGATGCATCTAGGAATCATACAGGGATTCTTGGTTGAGTTATATGGTATATGAATCAACTAGCAAAAGAAATCAAAAACATCAAAAAATCCAAATAAAAGAGAAAAAATAACTTGTGGATAAAATATAAAATATCAAAATCTTATGTCTAAAAAAATCTAAGTAAAGGAAAAATAAGCCTGTAACAGGTCCTTGAATCAGGGCCTAATTAAAGTGATTTATGTAATTATGCACTTACCCAATCAGTAGCCAGGACTATAGAAAGTTTGCCACACTGTGAAAGACAGGAAAGTGACTAGATTTTAGCAGCAAATGGGAAATAGAATTTCCTGGTCTGATTTTACCTTTTCTCTAAGGGATAATGGAGCTAGGATGGCAGCCAAAGTGAGGTGCTTGGTAAAATATGGCTCAGGGAAGACTTGCCTCTGACATATGTCAAAATAGCCACAACGTTGAACTTCAAACAAATTCAAGTCTTCTTGACTTGGCTCAAAATTTTATCAATCTCACTGGGATTGGTTGGTCTCTTTGACCTTGTGCTCAATAGGCACTATGCAGGTTAGTTTTGTGCTTTTTTGGCACTGTGCAATGGCTATTTTTGTATTCCCTTCTCCTGGAATCAGACAGAATCATTAAGCAAAGTCTCATAATTTTTAAACAATGAATTGCATTACTTCTATAGTCTAAAGCTATTTTGGGTATGCATTGACATTAGGATTAATGACATTTTCAAATTTACCCTAGTGCAAAATAAAAAAAAAAAACTTTTTTATACTGGTAGCATAAGCTTTGAATTCAAAAAAGGAGAGAAAAAATAAAACTCAAATACTATATTGTACATACAAGGAAGAAAAAAATATTAAAAAGGTTTTAAAAATCAAAAATATATATAGTTTATAATCAGTGACACACTGTATCAGCCAAGGAGAGGTAGAATACAAAGGTTTCTCACCCAAAAATGAGATTCATTTCCTTTTTAAGATGGCCATGAACCACTGTTTGAGTGCAAATGATTTTCACAAAGTAACAACTTTATAAAATAGTAGTACAGTAGATAATGCACATTTAAAGAAAGTACCAAAATTCCTAAAATTCTCAATAGCCCAATTAATGACAATAGCAAATAAACCCACTGTCATATAGGGTTCACATGAGTCTCTATATAGTCACTTGCTGTGTGACATTTAAAAAACCTATAAACTGATGGATACTTGTCACAAGTTCTACAGATGTAGCAAATCTTTCAACCTTGGCAAAGATATATTTAACAAAGTCTATTACTGCCATCATTCCAAAATGTTGCAGAAGAGCCTAGAAAAACACTAACCTCTGTACTGCTGATGAAAACCTTTTTGGAGTCTAAAAACATCACCAAGAATCTAGATCATTCTGGTGGAGGTAGATTAAACTAAAGAGTTAAAATATCATGCAGAAAGCTACTTAGGCTTCATGCTTTATATAAAACTTTTGTGGCAGGAACTTCTATTTTGTTTTCTACCTTTAATTCAACATTCTTTTTAATATATAAATTATTCAGAAGCTACTAGATATCTAAAAATCATTTCTGAAAACCCCTTAAAATCAATTGAGATATTTAGCTCATTAAATTCTCCAAAGGTTGTATACAAGTTGTAATCTAATTTGATGGAGTCCATCCATCACCTCTGTGACAATTAACAAAGGCAGAAAGGAAGAAAAGGCTATATAAGCAACATGTGATTTTGATGGATCCTGTGACAAATCCAGCATACGTAAGGAGTTATGGTTTTGCCACTGAAAAGGGTTTGTGCAAGGTGTTTATGGGCTTTCACAATGATATGTTCTTCAGTACAGTCATAGGGAAAAGGTACAAGTAAAAATAATGAAATAGAATATATCTAATAGGCAAAACACAGCAGCTTAAAATGATTTAGTGTAACAGAAGAGTATTGATTAGATTAATATGTGAACTTAAAAACAAAATTAAACCTTAAAGCAATCAGCAAAATACAATAAGCATGACTGGGACAAGTACTGAATTCAAAAGTCCTTTTCTCCAATTCCAATAAACTTCTTCACTATTATGGAGGGGAAACAAAACTCAAAAAGTTAACATCAATAAACTTCTAGATCTCTTTAAGGTTCCTTCCCCTCCCCAATATTTATCATCCATTTGCATTTCTTTAGTCATAGCTCTAGAGTTCCTCATACATACACTGGGTAGAACCTCCAGTCTACATGTTGAGAGTATTTAAGATTTACAAAACTTTGTCAAAATATTCCAGTTTGGTCTGTAATTCAAGTAGCCTAGCTTGTTGCTGCATATTCTTGAAGAAAAGTAAATAAAATGGGAAATATCCAATGAAAATAAGGACTCCCAACAGAAGTAAACCAAGCCAATCTGAATTTACAAGCTTTTCCAGCTGAATAAAAATCCCAGGAAACAAAAAGTGTTCCTTGAAAGTTTCAACCAAGGCTTGTAAGATCTTTATTCTTCAAATAAAGCTCAATGGGTTTTATTTACAGAGAAAACAAAAAAACCTGACTTGAAGGTAAAGAAACCTTTTTAGGTATTTGCTAAAGAGCTTTTAAAAGCTATTCTCCTCCGCCCTCTTCCCTAAGGACAAAACTACTAGGGGGAAATAATAGGGTATTTGCATGTAAGAAACCAGTCCTCTAGGAGTTTTGGGTCTGGAGGAAAAGGAAATAAAAAAATCAGAGAGACAAAATCCAAAAAATTCTTTCAAATGCACTGATTTGGGTTATCTGCCCTCCGGGTGAAAAAACCTTCAGTAGCAGCCTTGAGTAAGAGCCCAAAGTCAGCTTTAAAAAAAAAAAGTCTGCTTAGAAACTAGAAGTGGGGAGAGGAGGTTTGAATAATGTGTTTTTTTTTTTCCTGTTCCACACTGTGTTCCCCTGCTGAAAATAGCTAGGAGGGGCTGGAAACCCACATGGGTGGGTAAGGTGCAGGGGAAGGATTTATACATTACCCTCTGCACAGGACCAAGAAGGTGCTTTCAAAATCCAAACAGTTCTCAGACTTCCTAGCATACCTCAGCAATAGGGATACCAGATCTGGAGAGGCAGTGTCCGCAAAGGTATGGACAGCAACAACAACAGCAGCAGCAGCAGCAGGAGAAAACACAGATTGCAAATTTATCTTAAAAATTTTTTTAAGAATTCTGTCCCAAAGTGGTTCACCAAATTGTAAGATAAAAAATTAATATCCAAATACTCCAAGTACTATAGTTAATAAGATCTATTAATAATAACTTGAAGAGGAATAAAAAGGCAAAAGTAAAAGTCTGAGTAAAGCCAGCTTTCCCAGCTGTGCACACTGGAAAAGAGGAGAGCCAGGGTGGGGAAACACACAACCATATACAAACAATGTAAGCACATAACTTGGGGGATGAAAAGGAAAGGGATGCTGGGAGATGTAGTTCAAAGGTACAAGATTTCTATTTATACATATACTATATATTATAATGTAATATGTCATAAATTATATTTTATGTATGTTAAAGGAAGCTATATGGAATGTAGATTCAGGATTTCCTATTCAGTCTTTGAGGACAAAAACAATCTCTTACCTCTTTTGTAACCCCAGTAGTTAAAACAGGACCTGGCATATATTATGTGTTTTCCATACGCACTAATCTACCTTCCTCTAACACCCAAGTAAAAGCCCTCCCTTATAACAAATATGTATAGTCAAACAAAGCAATCAAATACATTGCTGACATTTGATAATGTATATCTAGTTCTATATCTTTAGTCTCTATGACAAAAGGCGAGAGGCATGTTATAGCATCAGTTTTTTTTTAAGTCATGTATGTTATCTCCTTTGGGTATATTCCTTATAGTAATGTTACTGGATCAAAATAAGACATATATATATATATATATACATATATACATATA
>NC_058130.1:399101857-399115661 GCF_016433145.1 Gracilinanus agilis
TATATGTATACATATATACATATATATATACATATATATATAAAATACAAGTAAATTAAAGAATTTGTTTTGCTTAATTCTGTATATTTGTTACAAGAATTTTTTGTTACAAGAATTTTTTTAGGGAAGTGTCCATCTTTTTCCAATGGTGGGGAGTTGGAATAGAAAAAAATAAATTTCTGTTGATTTTCATAAAAACAATTTAAAAGAGAAGTGAGTGTTCTACAGATATGAAATGTTGTATATACTTTCAGATGAGGTAAGTGTACCATTAATTTTACCTAATTTGTTAATAATCTTACTTTGTTAAAATAAACCCCCTGCAATAAAGGGATACACAGGAGGGAAATCTATAAATATAATATGAAAACAAAAAAGTCATTTAGAGTAAGCTTCAAAAGGTGAGCTCAGGCCAGATTGTGAAGGGCTTTAAAAACCAAGCAGGAGTTTGCATTTCATCCTAGAGGTTATAGGGAGCTAAAAGAACATCTTGAGCAGGGGACTGATGTGGACCAGGCTTGTGTTTTTAGGAATATCAATTTAGCATTTATGTAGAAAAGGTACTAACATCAGAGAAAATTGAGGTAAGGAAATCAATTAAGAGGCTATTCAGGGAGCAGCTAGGTGGCTCAGTGGAAAGAGAGCCGGACCAGGAGATTCAAATCTGACCTCAGAAGCTTCCTAACTGTGTGACCCCGGGCAAGACATTTAGCCCCCATTGCCTAGTCCTTACCCATATTCTGCCTTGGAATTGATACACAGTATAAATTCTAAAACTGAAAGTAAGGATTTATTTTTTTAAGTTGTCAAAACTGTCCAGGTAAGAAATATTATCATCCTAAATTAGGGTCATAGTTGTGTGATCAGAGAATAAAAGGAGAATGGATAAGACAAGTATTATGAAAGCAGAAAATACATGGCTTGGTGACTGATATGGAAGCTATAGTAAAGGAGGACTGAGGGGGCTGCAAGCCTGGGTAACTGGAAAAATGGTGGTTTTCTAAGGAAAGTAGGAAAAGAAGTAGAGTAGAGAAGGAAGAAATAATGAGTTCTATGGTGTTGTTTGTGGAATCAAAGATATCTAGAGAACATCTGGTTGGAAATTGTTTAAATTAGGTCACATATGTAAAAGTTTTTTGACAAACATAAAGATCTCTCCAATATAAATTACATTACAAACATGAGATGGCAGTCATAATTCCTGAATAACAGATTACAAAAATTGCTATTCTGTCACTAAGCAATAATTAATCATATGTCATGTGGATCTTTAATATCTACAAGTTTACAAATTTCCCAAGCAAAGTGCAGAGAACAAATCTAGATCTATTACTGTAATTTTGCCCCTCTTTAAATCTGGAGTCCCATGTTGCTTTACTACCCTCAGCTATCACCAGTGAGACTTCTGACTGATGGGAGAGGGCGGCGTTCACATGAGAGTGGGAGGCAGGGTGAGATCTTGTGCCACAGCTGTGTCAAGTTGATTTAACTTCTTCAGCCATCTGTGACGGTGAAAACAAGCTTCCCCTGCACACTGGCATAGCCGACAGATGGAGGATTTGGGATGGCAACTGTCCTTCAGGGAGATGCAGTGCCCGATGTCTTCTTTCAGAGCAACCTTTCAGAGAGTATAGCAGACTGTTCAAACACATCCTCCAGAAATCCTGTTAACTGCTGGATGGCCACAGCCATGTGCAGTATGCCTAGCTGCCTTCAAAAGAACTGAGCTTGCCTGAGAAAGACAATTCTTGTCTGGCATCCAGTGGCCAATCTCAGCATCTTGCTTGACATGGACAGAGAAGAAAAGGGTATCTTGTCTCCTTTCATTATCTTGCTTTCTATGTAGACACTTCCATCCTGGCTATTCTCTCCAGCTTCTTCAATGTCCTTACCAACACTCTCATCCTGCAAATGTTTCCATCCAGGTGCCCCTCCTCTGCTGATGAGATCCTGCCCAAGATACTCTTTCATGAATAATTCAACCCATCCATGCTTCCATCTCTCCTGATGAACTGCTCCTAACTTTTCCAGACTTTTCCACCTTGGCCTTGAGTGGTACTCCTCCCTCCATGCTTCCATCTTCCACCTCCTTTTTGTGTATTGTTTTCTTCCTATTAGAATGTAAGTTCCTTGAGAGTAAGGACTGACTATTTTTTTTGCTTGTATTTATATTCCCTGTGCTTAGCAGTGTCTGACCCACAATACATACATAATAAATGCTTTTATCTGTCTGTCTGTCTATATAACTATATATCATTCTGAGAGCAAGATTTCAAACTAAAAGTGTCTTCAAATGCTTATAATGTAGGAAAGCTTTTATGTTGTACATTAGTCTTTTCAGTGATGCCCATACATGGGACTGGTTATCATTGTTAAAAGCACCATCTATTAGAAGGACAATAAAATATGTATGGGCAAAGCTGGCCCTAGGAAAAATTGTAAAGTAGGCAAAATTTATTTGGTTCCTTTATTCTTCCTTTGTGATTCTCTTTCACGTCTTCCCTTAATCCAGATTCTCAAGTCTAAAACCCAAGCCCCTCCAGATGAAAACATTTTATACAATTAATTCATATTGAGTAGTTTAGTGACTGAAGAGTCTCACTCTGCTGAGAATATTTATCCAGGTGGAATGTAGAGTTTAACATAAAGGAATGAATATCTTTTGTCGAAATGTCAAACATAGCGTGCAAACTAATGGGGGAGATATTTGGGAATAGGACTGGGATCTTCCTAGTAATCCACAAAACCTCATTTGAGTAAATTTGGCAATATATAGGTACATATATTTACATATGCATATTTATACATGTATGTCACTGAACTGGTCATCCATGATAAATAAAATAAGAGAATGTACTTCACCCTACACTTATGCTCTCAACATGATAATGTATTGATTTTGTTTGTTTTGCTAATAAACTCCTGTCTCACTGTTGGGTTTCCAGCATAGCAAAAAAGTATTTTAAGGGGGGGAGGAGGGAAAGTGTTGATGTTCAATTGTTCCCTTTGTCAATACCTTTCCTCTTTTAAAATGTAAGGTTCTTAAAGGCAGGGACTGTCTTTTTTCTTGTATTTGTATCTCCAGTCAATACAGTGCCTAGCACCATACTAGTATGTAGTAAGTCCTTTTAAAATGTGGAATCTTTGTATCTAAATTTGTGGTGGCAAAAAACTGGAAAGCGAGGGTATGCCCTTCGATTCGGGAATGGCTGAACAAATTGTGGTATCTGTTGGTGATGGAATACTATTGTGTTCAAAGGAATAATGAACTGGAGGAATTCCATGTGAACTGGAAAGACTTCCAGGAATTGATGCAGAGTGAAAGGAGCAGAACCAGGAGAACATTGTACATAGAGGCTGATATACTGTGGTAAAATCGAATGTAATGGACATCTGTACTAGCAGTAATGAAATGACCCAAGACAATTCTGAGGGATTTATGGAACGATACACACATTCAGAGGAAGATCTACAGGAGAAGAAACATAGAAGAAAAACAACTGCTTGAACACTTGGGTTGATGAGGACCTGATTGGGAATGTAGACCCGAAAGGACCACACCAATGCAACTATCAATAATATGTAAATAAGTCTTGATTGATGACACATGTTAAAACCAGTGGAAATTTGAGTTAGCTATGGGGGGGGGGGGAGCTTGAAGGGGTGAAGGGGAAAGTAAAAACATGAATCATGTAACCATGGAAAATTTTTCTAAAAATAAAAAATTAATAAGAAATAAAAATAAAAATAATTTAAAAATAAACTGGATCCTCTTTCTTATTACCATATTTCTATCAGATTTCATTGTCTGTCATTATTTTCCGGGGCACCCAGATTTACAATCTTGGAGTCATTTGCCTACCTCCTCTCCCTTTGCACCCATGGTTCTGTACTTAATCGTACTGATTCTTCTATAAAGACTCTTCTGCCTTCCCACTACCATATTTTATTCCTAGTATAATCACTTTAGTTTAAACTCTCCTTACCTGGACCCTCCATCTGTCCAACTCTTTTTCCCTCTCCAATCCATTCTCTATACAGGAGATACTGCCACAGCATTGCCAAACCAAATCAAAGCATAACTGGGAACATAATAGAACACACTGTTGAATATATGATTCTCTAAGTATACTTTGGTGGTCTCCTATTTTAGTTTGACAACACTGCTATACCAGTAGTGTCAAACTCAAATTGTAATGGATCTCTGCATTGACATATTGACTTAAAAACCACAAATTAACATTATCTGTGTTGTATTTGTTTTGTTAAACATTTCCCAATTAAATTTTAATCTGGTTGAGGAACTAGATTTAATGGGAACAGGTTTTGTGGTTTCCTTTGACAAGTTTGTTCTGCACCACTACCAGATTAATCTTCCTAAACCATTGCTTTCATTATTCTATTTCCTACTCAAAAAATTTTAGTATTTCCCCCATTGCTTAAAAAATAATTTCTAAGTTGCTTAGTCATAAGGTACGAGGTTTAGCACCTTGGGACAGGTATTTTTCCATTTTTGACAAGCTTGGGGACCTACTAAACTTGGCACAGTCATGGTCACAACATCTGGCCTTAACCTTATCATTGTATCTACTATTGTTGTCCCTGTTGTTATTATTGTTGGTGTTACTATTGTATCTGGAATTGTAGTATGTATTCCTCCTGTTGTTATTGTTATTATTCCTGTTTCCAAAATTAATCTGGGACTTATATCTACAATCCTGTACCACGTGACCAATTTTTGAACAAAGGAAACATCTCTTAATTTTGTTGTTAGCACTGCCACTAGATTATCTAGGCCTGCTTTGGCTCCTCTGATTGGTGGACATCAGAGCCATATTTTTTATTTCTTCTACCTCCCTGGCCTTCTGAGCTTCCCTCAATTGCTTTTTAAGTTCAGCAATCTCTCGATCTTTTTCAGAGTTTCTATATGTTTTAGAGTCACTATCCTTTGAGTCATGGACATAAGCTACTGTCTTTTTCAATTCTTCAATGGGCATGGTCTCCCATTGTGGGCAATGCAGTCTAAAATATGTACAAATTGCCTCCTGATATGCTGAATGTTGTCTTTAGCAGTCATGTCCCTAAACCCTAGGATAGTTTCCCCAGCTTCCAGCAGTCTGTCTAGATATAAGCTTGGATGTTCCTCCTCCCCCTGCTTCAACTTTTCAAATGAGCCCCATGCATTTGATCATTTGGCATGAAGTCTCATCGCCTCTGCCAAGTCCTCCCTGCATCTCCTAAGATATGTCATGTTTGCATGAGATGACAGCTCTAGATCTTGATGTTGCTCAGGCCATGATGCTAGGTTGGGATTGGTCCTTGTCTCTGTAATAAATTTAGCTTTTTCACTTGGGGTAAATAGCTCTGTTAAAAGGAGTTCCACATCTTCAAAATTCGGATTATACAGCCTGACTGCCCATTTGAATTCTTTTATTGCCTTATGTGGATTTACGAAGAACTGGGGGACCCTCCTTTTTAAAATCTCTAGATCCCCTCCAGTAAATGGTTTATAGCCCTTAACATGTATAATCCCAGCATCCAGTTGTACTATTGTTCTGTCTGTAATAGGAAGTATTGTTACAGGAGCTGCCTCTGCCCCTGCAACTTCTTGCTTTTCTGGGTTGTCCTTTTTAATCTCTTGTTGTTTTTCACCCCCTTTCTTTGTTGTGACCGTGCTTTCTATAATTTCCAGCTGCATAATTGTCCTGGCATCCAATTCTTTCCCCTCCCTTATTTGTTTGTTAATTTCTATTAGCGTCTTCATATATTCCAACATCTGTTCCATAACCGGGTCAGTTACTTCAGTGTTTCCAAAGGTAAAAGTCAGTATCTTTCTTAAAATCATTACGGCCCCATAGCCAGTGGCAGTCATGGCTATGCCTGTTGGTACATAAGCCAATGCCTCCCCAACTGTAATTGTTAGCCACAGATAAATGTCATAAAATTCTATTATTGACCTAAAAAATTGGGGAACAGTGACAAACCAAAATGTAGCACAGGTTTGCCAAATCCCATAAATTAAAACAGCAGAGCACCCCAAGGTAACGATTACTCTATTGAACATGTTGGCCATCTATTTCTTCTCCACTAGGTCCTATCGTACAAATCCTAGGCTGGCTGGCCAAAACTGTTATGATGATAATAAGAGATAGTTTGGAGAAGCAGATAAATGTGTCAGGGCCAAATAGAGCTTTAAGTCAAGAGCCAGAGATTGACAGGCTTCAGTGAGGAAAGGAGGGGGCTAAACACTCCTGGCTCTCAAATCCCTCCCCCTCTAACTGCTTCTGCTTCAGTTGATAATGAAGACAGGAATAAGATTCTTCTGGCAAGTTTTTGTTATGGCTGAAACCCCAATAATGTTCCTTTTCTTTAATTTATATTCCTCTCAGGTCAGTTAGAGGAGATATAGAAGCTAGTTATCTAACAGTTGAGGACAGAGAAGATCTTCTTCAACTGGCAGCCAACAGGATTCAAACTAGATGTTCAGACTGAGTTGTGAGTATCTTTCCCAAATAATTATCAGGCCCAGATTTGAAGATAAAGGTTATATTAAGTAATAACAAGGAAAACTAGAGAAGTTAATGAAGGTATTTGAATAAAGGAAAGGTGACCCTGAACTATTAAATTGATGCCGCCCTTCCCCCCTCCTCACTGGAGGGGATGAAGCACTTAACTAAAACTGGCTCTCTTGCTATTGATAAATATCCTTACTCTCTAATCACTAAGTAATTATATAATTATATTAATGAAGAATAGTAATAACAAACAGGCTAACCCTATGAGTAGAAACCACTGGCTTATGCTACAATGGCCACCTCAGGAGAACCCCCAAGTCAGGAGTAGCAAGCAGAGTGTCTGCTTACATCCACTCCCACAAATTAACTGTCTCCAACCCTTCTCAACTGCCCCTCTCCCAAAGTCCTCCAGGGGGGTCCCCTGGAATTCTGGGTGAGGCTATCCCTGTACTTTTGCAAGGATTCCATGCTTTGCATCTGCACACAACACAGTCAATTATTAATCTGTCTTTCAGCAATTTCTCTCCCACTCTCTGTCTATGCTAAGTCTCTATTTGATGCAACTGTCCTACTCACAATCTTACTCAAATAAACCTCATACTTTTCCACCTTCATACCATTCTTTATACTATACTTCTACTTTCTCCTCATCCACTCTAAATTAAATTCTTCCAAGCCCATCTAGAATCTCAGCTCCTTTCCTAACTGGCCAGACAAAAATGATCTCTCCTTTCTTTGAATTGTTCCAACTTATACTCTAAAACATTCTCTAAGGACTTATTTACTGCTTTATATTGTTAGTCATAGTTTTGCTTCTGAGAACAGCGCCTTTTTCATTTCCCCAACTAGTGATTAACCTCCTAAAACTTAATTCCTCTCTTCTCAACTCCTGAGTTTCTCCATAGCTCATCTATCATTTTTCTCACCCTGGAAGATCCCTCTGGCCCTACAGTCCTTTCTTCTGATTGATCAGTTCCTCCAGGGATTCTGGTTCATGCTTTTGTCTCATGCTTTAGTTCTTATCATGATGCTTTGAATGCAACATATACTTAATAAAAATGTGCCAAATTAATAAATTAGTGCTTTTATTTGCCACTTCACCAAAGTCAATAAGTATTGTTTTGTGCTAACAACCTTTAAAGAGGACACCCATCATTTTGCCATAATACATTGATAGATAGATAGATAGGTAGATAGATAGATAGATAGATAGATAGAGATGTATATATGCCCATTTACAGAAATTTATAAAAACACAAATGTATTTATGCAAATGTGCCTATTTGTACAAATAAATATAAATATAATGATACAAGTATAACATTTTTATAGACAGATATATAAAAGAATACATAAAGAAGTACCTCATTTATCCGGCATCATCAGGAAATGAGGCATTCCAGTCAAATGAGTTATTAAAATGAATGAGGCTTACCCCTTTAAAAGTTAAAAAAAATTCTTTAACCATTTTGGACAGAAATTCTTCTAAAATTTTCCACAAATATCCCTACCTCCATGAACACAATATACCAAATACAATTTGTCCTTTTTATAGTTTAGGATAATCATCATGAACAGCAATTATCATACTGAATTTTCATTCCATGATCCCTCATTGGCCCACGGAGGTATATAAGACCGTTCACTCAAACACTAATAGCCCTATAACACTGTGCTTTTGTGTTTGTATCTACTTAAATAATTGTGCTATCTCCTCCTTCACTGCCTTCCCAAGCAGCCAGTAGTTATTATTCACTACTGTTCATGTTCTTTAGTAGCAACTGCCAATTCTAACCTGCTATTTCTAAACTATTACCTATTATAAAATAAGAATTCTTAACCTCAGGTCCTCAATTTTTTTAAAATAAATTTTCATTACTATATTTAATATAATTATTTTCCTTTGTAATCTTGTCCCTCATCTTATTCATTTAAAAAATGTCATTCTAAGAAAAAACATATAAAGAATTTCATGGAAAATAAAATTATGTCAGTGCTAAACTCAGGCCCCAAGGGGTATAATGGAAAGTGTCCTGAACCCTTACCCAATAGATAAATGGCCAACTCTATGGGATTGAAAAAAGTACCCATCAACTGAAGAGTGACTAAATAAATTATGACATATGAATGGCATGGAAATTATTATGTTAAAAGAAATTTAAACCCTTCTTTAAGAAGCCTGCAAAAATTTTTATGAACTGATATCAAATTAAGTGAGCAAAATCAGAATAATTTATCCAATGATTTCAATAATGTAAAGGAAAGATTAAAAGATTGGAAAATTTCTGAATGCTGTTCATCATAGTGAACTTTCATGACTTTAGAAGCCTACTGATGATAATGAAGCCAGCTTACCACTACTTGGAAGAGAGATGATAGACTAGAAATGCAAAATGAGACATATGATTTCAAATGGGGCCATTGTGTGAACTATTTTTATATGATTATATTTATCACAATAAATAATTTAAATGGTGGGGGAATATGAAGAAGAAAGTAAATAGGTAATGATGGTAAGGCAAAGAAAAAAGAACAAAGAAATCAGTGAAATATCTTTTTTTTTCTAAATACACATGAAAGGGAGCAGGTAGGTAACTCAGTGGATTGAGAGCCAGGTCTACAGATGGGAGGTCCTTGGTTCAAATTTGGCTTCAGATTCTTCCCAGCTCCATGACTTTGGTAAAGCCACTTAAACCCCATTGCCTAACCCTGATCACTCTTCTCCCTTGGAAGCAATATACAATATTAATTCTTAGATGGAAGTAAGGGTTTTAAAATAAAATATACATAAAAAAAGAAGGTAGCTTCAAAGAGTATACAAAAAGGACAGTTTTGTTATTCTTGTGCTAAATTTAATATGCATTCAAAACAGCTATACAAAATAGTTTGTCTTATGCAATCTCATTTTTCCAATCAATTGCATATTAAAATGTTCATATTTTTTGATATTTATAAAATTTATCACACAAAAAAAGAAAAGACATGGGATTTGGAGTCAAGGACCTGAGTTCAAATCTTGACTCTGCTAATTTTTTTTTATTTATTTTTTTTTTTTTTGCTGTCTATAACACTACATAAGTCATTTTACAACTTTGGGCCTCAGTTTTCTCATCTATAAAATTAGGGCAAATATACTCTTTCTAAAATCTCTTCAATCTTTAAATTAACTGTTTCAACTACTTAGTAGCTTTTTTCTTCTCTTACTTTTGGGTTCTTTGCTGTACTCTGGATGTTTGAAGTTTCCAGGTAAGTGACCATTGATTAAATAATGTAATATCAGAGTATCTGTTTTGATTGTTTCCTCAATAAATAAGTGGAATTTGAATTCCACTGACACTATAACTAAAGTTGGCGAAGAGCTTGGTTCCTAAAACATGTTATCTGTCTGCCACCTGATATCAAACCAAATACACAAAAAAAGAATTAAACTACCAGTTTGAGAGCTTAGAACAATCATCTTTAGTGACAGAGAAATGAAGGTCTCTGGATACCAGTGACCTGACTTTCAGTGGTTCCATTCTATGCCACAAGAGCATAATCACTGCTTCCTGTGATACTGGGAAAGAAGGTATTTCATGTGCTGATCATGAAGAATTTTGTTCCCCTGAAGAGAATCAAGGAGGCAACACTGTAAACCTCACACTTGCCAGAGTGACTGCTGATACTCACAGCCTGTTCTCCTGGACCTTACCATGCCTCGGAGGGCAGAACAAAGCTCAGTGCAGTATTCATTCCCATTTTATGTCTCATGGTTCAGGACTACCTAAAACTTCTTCTGTTATCCCTGTCAAAGGGCCCCTAGAGACCCATTTCCAAACCAATATACTAAACTCACAAGCGTAAAAAATAGGCCATCTTCAGGAAACCCTGCCAGATGGTAAGAAGGGAGAATTCTTTTCTTCTCTGGAAAATATGTGGGCTTCCAGATAACAATAGGGATTCCTCCTGTCAGGTATGTGGAGGAAAGGAGCAAAGAGACCACTATTGTCACAATGGAAAGAGCACTGACTAGAGAGTCACAAGATCTGGGATCAAATGCTTCTTCTGGGATTTGTGATACTATTATTCCTTGATTTGTCTTCCACCTATCTTACTACTCATTCTCTTTTGCTTCTCTCTATTGCAACTGTGGGAGATTTTAACCTTCCTGAGCCTCTATTTCTTCATCAAAGAAATAATGTAATGAGATAAGAGTAGGACACCCAAGACATAACCTTGAGAAACACCTACATTTAGCATAATATACATTATAAACCTGCAAAGAAGACTAAGGATGAGTGGTTATACAGGTAGAAGACAAACCAGGGGAGAACAGTATCTTTTTTTTTTATTTTTTTTAAACTCTTAACTTCTGTGCATTGGCTCCTGGGTGGAAGAGTGGTAAGGGTGGGCAATAGGGGTCAAGTGACTTGCCCAGGATCACACAGCTGGGAAGTGTCTGAGGTCAGATTTGAACCTAGGACCTCCCGTTTCTAGGCCTGACTCTCAATCCACTGAGCTACCCAGCTGCCCTAGGGGAGAACCGTATCACAAAACCCCACAGAAAAAGAATGAGCAGAGGGCAATCAATTAGATGATCTTCAAGGTCTCTTCCTTTGATTCCATGGTCACCTTACCTTTCTCTTCTGAGTAAAGATTGTCACAAGTCTAAGAACTGAACTAAACTGCTTTATCCCTCTTCTTTCCAACTGGCATTTATTTTCCCTCTTTGAGACTGCAAAGTAGCAAATGAGAAAGTTTTCTAAAGAAAAAGTAGTTTAGGGGGCATTCAGATGATTCAGTGGATTGACAGTCAGGACTAGATATGGGAGATCCTGGATTCAAATCTGGCCCCAGATACTTCCTAGCTGCATGATCCTAGGCAAGTCACTTAACCCCCATTGCCAAGCCCTTACCATTCTTCTACCTTGGAATCAATATATAATATAATATACAATATATAATATAATATATAATATATAATATTGATTCCAAGACAGAATGTAAGAGAAAGAGAATATATAATATATAATATTGATTCCAAGACAGAATGTAAGAGAAAGAGAAACAAACAAAAAAAAGCAAAAAAAGAAACAAAGGAAGGAAGGAAGGAAGGAAGGAAGGAAGAAAGGAAGGAAGGAAGGAAGGAAGGAAAGAATGAAGGGAGGAAGGAAAGAAGGAAGGAAGGAAGAGAAGAAGAGAGGAAGGAAGAGAAGAGAGGAAGGGAAGGAAGAAGGTCATTTTACTCCTCAGACCTAGAGAACAGCAACTATAAGAAGAAAGACATTCTTTACCAAGTAATCACTGACATCTACTCAGCACAATATTGTTCACAAAAGATGATGACAAAGTTGGAAGATACAAAAAGTAAAAGGCACCATTCTACACTTAGAGAACAAAAAAATCTAACTAGGGGGATAAGTCTATTGCCTCTGGGATTTCTTTTCAAAAATTTCTCTTAGGTATTTAATAATTAGCATTTATATAATATCTTATAGTTTGCAAAGTACTTTATACATTTTGTCTCATTTTATAAGTATTGTGACCCTATGAGGTAGGTTTTACATTTCACAGATGAGGAAACTGAGGACAGGAGAAGTTAAAAGTCCTGTTTAGATCACATTCCTCTCCATCACAATCCTCCCATCAGTGCCTTCCCTTCTGAGAAATTTCTGTTTACTCTCTCTATACTTTACATTATCTAAGAATTTTTCATGTGGTCTCCTACTTCTTGAGGGTAGGCACTTTTTCTTATCTTTTTTTTAATCACTGATGCTTAGCAATATAGATGCTTGTTACTAAATTTACTGACTCTAGTGATCTAATAAAATCAAACACAAAGATGAGTGATTGAGAACCATGATTTAAAGAATATTCTGATCTAAAGAGTACCTACAACTGGAGCTCTTGGGTAAGGAGAACCCTAAGCATTATAATGAAAAAACAAAAAAAGGATAAAAATAGCCTGTGGTTTCCAAACTTTTTGTTTGTGCATTTCTTTCAGTATAAAAAAAAAGTTTTAAGCATTTATCCACTAAACCTGCATGTTTGCATATTTATGCACTGTAAATATGTATTTATTATATTAACAATGTCACTAATTGTAAAAAAATCAAAATTAAATAAGAGATAAATCTAAAATATTTGATTCTTGAGTCACTAAAGTTTATTGAGTAGAGGAGTATCATGGCCACAACGCACTTCAAGAAAATCATCTCAGAGGTTGTAGGAAGGATTGCTTGGAGAATACAGAGGGTTAAAGGAGGGAAACCAATTAAGAATCTTTTGAAATAGTTCAGGCAAGAACTTGTTGATTCTGTGGGTTGCAAGAAGGGGATGGATGTGAGAGATGCTGTAGAAAGAAATGAAAAGTTTTGGCAATGAATTGAAAATATGGGGTGAGAAAGTATGGAGTCAAGAATAACACCTAACTTGGGAGCCTATATAATAAAAGTGTGCTGCCTTAAATGGCAAGAGGAACATTCACAATAGAGGTGAAAAGGTAATATAATGGCAAATCATCCATCCCTGATCATCCCAATCTAAACTACTATCTCTTTCCCAATGGAAAATGAAAAGTGAGGGATAAAGTTTTGTCACCCATGACTACCCTGAAGTATGAAGCTGTTGAAAAATGTAAATGGTGTATAGGGAAATTTGTCTGTTCAGCTACTACATGTCCCTAGATTATATAAAATTATAAGCTCCTTAAGAACCCATGGCCAATTCAGTTACATGGGAGGCCAGAGTGGGAGGGAGAAGAAAATATTGAAGGGATTGGGATGGTTATGTTGGCAGAAAGCCAACAATTGGCCAGGAGAGTAGAAGAAGGGAAGATGGATAAGGACATTGTCAGGGATATGCTAGAACCAGTTCAAACTGACTCATAAACACCAATTTTTAAACTTTCAGTACAAGCATTCATACCTCAGAAGTTGATAACAACTACAGATCAGAACCTGACTTTTTTTCTTTATTGTTCCAGTCTGTATGCAATGAAATCAACAACTATTTACTGAATATCTACCATGAATGACGATTCTACACTAGATGCCCTACGGGGTACAAAGAGATATTATAAGCTTTACCAACTCATATTTTTAAAAGTAATAGACAGAAGTTAGAAAAAAGTCCTAGTAAAGAGAGATGAAAATGAGAGCATGGCACAGTTCTGTAAAAAGAGTGCAATTAACACTTTTGTTCTGAGCTGAGGATGGTAAGGAAAGCTATGGTCAGTAAAAAAGAAGTTTGTTTTTTTAGCTATATTGGGAGAAAAAGATAGATCAAAGAAAGGATAAGACCTTTGAGGT